>NW_004955541.1:3114482-3115543 GCF_000276665.1 Chinchilla lanigera | reverse complement strand
GCAAAAGCGCCTGCCTGGCAAGCGCAAGGTCGTGAGTTCGGTTCCCAGTACTGGAGAAAAACCAAAAAAAAAAAAAAAAAAATCTTAGGTTTGTATATATTTTCAATGTTCACCCTGCCCTGGAATGTGGACAGTGTGAGCATTATTTCAAAGTTTTAAGGAACACCTAAGTGTCCAAAGCTACCAAGCCAGCCCGCAGCGGGAGTGGGCTGCCAAGCTCAGCTGTAAGCTCTCAGGGTGCGCTGAGCATGAAGAGCTCAGCGGAGCATCTCCAGCAGGAAAGCTGCTAGCCAGCCACCTTTTCAGCGCTCTTTCCTACACAAACACTTCCCCACCTCAAAGTATTCAATGTCCCTTCTTTTTTTTTTTTGTGCAGTACTTGGATGGAACTCAGAGCCTCCCACATGCTAGGCAAGTGCTCTACTACTGAGCTACATCACAAGGCCCAATGTCCTGAAGATCACTGCACCAATTTATTATTTATTTTTAGGTAGTACTGGGGAGTGAAGTCTGGGCCTTTATCCTGAGCTACTGTTTAGCCCTTTTTAAAATTTTGAGGTAAGGTCTTCTTAAGTCACTGAACTCCAGACTGACCTTGAGTTTGTGATCTTTCTGCCTCAGCCTCCCTCCCACAGCACTGGCATTACAGGTATGCACCACCATGCCTGGTCTCAATGGTCCAATTTAATATTTTCTCTATCTCTGTGTTGTCAATTTCTCTTTTCCCCTTTAAGTTTCTCCTGAGCTCCTCCCTGCTGTGCTGCTGCTAGGGAGAAGAATGTTCTGTACTTTGCTGAAGAGTATATTATGCACAACACAACTGCCTATTAGCAATGGGAAGAATATCCCTAGTCTCTGCCCCTGATTTACTGACACATTTCATTACTACCATTCTTGCCTCAGTGAGGGCTACAGAGTTCAGACTGAACCAAGTAAATGAGCAGCACCAGTGTGGAAGATAAACGACAAAACTGGCCAGCCCTGGTGGCAAACACCTGTAATCCCAGCACTCAGGAGGCTGAGGCAGGAGGACTGAAAGCTGGAGGCCAATGTAGACTACA
>NW_004955541.1:3112190-3114382 GCF_000276665.1 Chinchilla lanigera | reverse complement strand
CTGGGCTACAAAGTGAGCTCAAGGTCAGCCTGAACTGCATAGTGAGACCCTGTCTCAAAAAGACAAAAAAAAAATTTTAAATAAATAAATTAAATAAATAAATAAATAAATACAAAAGGCTGAGGACATAACTCAGTGGGAAGGCCCTGAGTCCACTCCCCAGTACAGCAAAAAAAAAAAAAAAAAAGTCTTATTTTGAGAACAGAATTAAGAGATAAATTGCACATGTAACTCATTTAGTATAGTGCCAGCTATATACTAATCATTCCTAAAAATTAACAATTTCCATGTTCTTAGCTCCAAATAGCTAACAACAAATAATCAGCTTTTTTTTTTCCCCGGCTTTTTGAGACAGGGTCTTGTTATGCAATTCAGGTTGGCCTTAAACTCCAGGCTGGTCTCAAACTTACAGGGCTCTTCCTGCCTCAGCCTCCCAAGTGGTGGGACTACAGGGGTGTGCCACCATAACCAGTTTACGATCAGCTTTTAACTTACAGATCTCAGAAACTAGGTCAATTCAGTTAAACCCTCACCCTTCCCACTACCAACTGAGTCCTAATGCCAGTGTAGAAGTAAGACCTAAATTAGGCAGGACATTCTTAGATTTTGCAAGTGATCTTGTGAACAGGACCAGGAGCCAGATAAGCTGGTCCATGAGTGTCACTCTTATGCCCGAGCAGTCTGCGGCACACACTGGACCACCCTGTCCTTCACTGCTCTCCTCTGGGGCTGGCTTCCTAAGCCCAGGGAAACTGACACTGACCAGGAGTGCACAGTTAGCACTGTGGACAGATCTTTCTGTAGACACACAAAGTCCACCTGGCTTCAGGCATCTCTGAACCCAACACAGGGACATAGGTGCCCATAGGAATGACCCTAAAAGAACATGCACAAGCTGGGCATGATAGCATACACCCATAATCCCAGCACTCCAGAGGCTGAGGCAGGGGGATCATTGGATGTTCAAGGTTACCCTGGGCTACATAGTGAGTTCAAAGCCAGCCTCAACTACACAGTGAGACCCTGTCTCAAACACCTCCCCAAAAAGAACATGCACAAAGAACCTAGGACTCACTTGGAGACAGAAAGGGGAGGGGGCAGGGAGGCAGGTGTGCAAGCACAGGTAATCCCAGGCACCTGGGCTCCCCTACCTTCAAGGCTGGCTCCCCCTTGCTAAGAGAAGAGCACACACGTGAAGATGCCAGAGGTAGCCATTACTTTAGAACATCAGACAGGTGTACCTTCATCATCTCCAGGGGCCTTCCCCTTGGACTTATCACTGTCTCTATTCTTCTGCTTCATCCTTGAAGTAGTAAAATAGTAAGTCCCACCTGCAAGCAATAGGGAAACAAGGTAACAACCAGGTTCATACAACACAAGGGAGAACAGGACAAGCCGAAAGACCAAATCACAACCAAAACCATCAGAAATCTACACACGAGGTATCCATGTGAGCTGATAAAGCATTTCTTTCTATCATTCTTAATACAGTATCTGCTAATTATAGAATAATGAACTAGGCAGAGGCTTGTAATTCCTACACTGTGGGAGGCCAAGGCAGGGGGATCACAAGTTGCGGCCTACCCTGGGCTACTCATAGTGACCCTCCCAAGTACTGGTATTACAGGTATGTGGTACTATACCCAGCAACAGGATATGTTCTGACAGATGCTTCATTAGGTGACTTCATCATCACACCAACATGGCCACGGATCTCCCTAGACCTAGATAGCAAAGACTGCTGCAGTCTGTGCAATGTCCCTGTGCAATGTTCCTATCCTGAGCACTGCAGGACACTGGTACACACTGGTCATTACTACATCATTAGGCAACAGGAATTCTCCAACTCAATTATGGTCTTCTGGCCTCACCAAAAACACGTGGCTCACCACAGTGGAAATATGGTACACTGTGTGACTGTGGACTCACAAACGCTACCACCTCTGCTGTGCCACTTGTTGCTAACACACACCTAAAAGTCGCCAGAGTCCCACTGGATTTTGCACTAGATGCTGTTTCAGCAGCAATCTACCGAGTCCTTCAAAGGCAGGCATTAGCATTCTTGACTGCAAGCTCTGAAAAACAAAAGAGGACCAAGTCACCCAAGGCCACAAGTACACCAAACCAATGCAGACAAAAAATATTTCTTGGGGCTGGGGATTTAGCTCAGCGGCACAGCGCCTGCCTGGCAA
>NW_004955541.1:3092749-3110990 GCF_000276665.1 Chinchilla lanigera | reverse complement strand
AAAAAAAAAAAAAAAAAAAGGCCAGGCGTGGTGGTCCACGGCTGTAATCCCAGCACTTGAGAGGCTGAGGCAGGAGGATGGCTGCAAGTTCCAGGCCAGCCTGGGCTACAAAGTGAGCTCAAGGCGAACCTGAACTGCATAGAGAGACCCTGTCTCAAAAAGAACCCCCCCCCTCAAAAAATGACGCACATGCCTGTAATCCAACCCCTTGGAAGCCTGAGGCTGGTGGATCACAAGTTCGAGCCCAGCCTGGACAATTTAATGACTTAGCAAGACCATCTCAAAATAAAAAATAAAGGCGGATGTGGTGATGCACAACTGTAATCTCAGCACTTTGGGGGGGCTGAAGCAGGAGGACTGTCGTGAGTTGGAGCCCAGCTTGGGCTACACAGTGAGTTCAAGACCAGCCTGGACTGTACAGTAAGACTATATCTCAAAAAAAAAAAATTATAGCGAGTGAAATATGATAAAATAAAAAGAGCTTAGGACGCAGCTCAATGTGAAGGGCTGCATTCAATCCAAGCCACTGAAACGCAAGTTTATTTGCAGTGTACAGTTCCCTGAAATGTGAATTGGCCTGACACCATTTCAAAGTTTTACGACGACAGGAAGATGTCTGTGTGGACGCCCCGGGCAGAGCTGGACACCGCGGGGCTCCGCGCCCTCGTCGGGAACAGCGCGAGGGTCTGCGCCGACAGCAGCTCAGCGGGAGCGACTCGCCGATGTCCTCGGGCGGCGCCGGGACTCGTTCGGGATCCACCTGGCGACGTGAGCCGACGTGCCGTGCCCTCCTAGAAACCGGTGGCAACCTTACTGGATCCCGATCCCGTCCTAAACGCCTCGGCTCCGGGCAGGAACTCCCAGCGACAGGCTCGACCCAACCGGGGCCGGGACAGCCGCCAGGCTGGGAGGCTGCGCGCACGGTTACCTGCAGAGCGTGGCCTCCGGCCCCGGCGACACCCAGCGGAGGCTTACAGACCACGTACGGCCGCCTGCTCGCAGGCCCGAAGGAGAGGCTCGAGCCTGGGCCCCGCAGCCGCCCGGGACCCGGACCCGGGCCTTGGCGGAGGACGCGCAGCAGCAGCAACACAGCCGCCATGTCGCCAGCAGCGGCGCCTGCGCAGGTGAGATTCTTCAAGGCGCATGCGCACTTGGGGGCGGGACGAAGACGGCTCGGGCGCCTGCGCAGTCCGGGCTCCTCGGGTCGCATGCGCGATCGGAGCCTCCCGGGCTCCCTTTCCCTCGCCGGCTGATTCCTCTTCTGGACTGACTTCCAGACCTTCTTGAGGTCCGGCGACTTGCTCAACGCCTAGAGTCCACCCGCAGTCAGGACTTTGGCTCTTTCGGAACTGTCAGCCCGAAGGGTTAGGATCCCTGAGCCCGTGACCCCCAGCGCCGCGTCCGCCAGCGGACCGAGGGGCGTCCCGAAGGCCTCGGGCAGGCCGCGGGTCCCGGGTTTTCATGCCTGGATCTTATTTCCAGCTCGGCTGCAGGGCCTGCTCAGGGCCTGCTCAGGGCCTGGCTGGGTGGTTTTCCAGTCTGAGGGGGCGTGATCGAGCCCCATCGGCGGTGTTAATTTGGGGCTGTGTGTGTCCTCGCTGCCCTTCCTGCAGGCCGAAGCAGAGTGGAGAGTGGTGTGCCAGGGAGCGGGCATCTGGGTCCGGGCTGCGGAGCACGCGGAGGAGCCCCTCCAGAGCCAGAAAGCGGCCAACGAGCGTGGCTGGCCGCCAGTTGTCCCCGAGAGGGCCGAGAGGCGTGCGCTGCAGCCCACCCCGGGTTAACGCGTGCGCAGGTGACAGTTGCCTTCTTTTGCCGCCGGAACCCCGAGCAGGTTCAGCCTGCAGCGGGAAGGGCAGATGAGGAAGGAGTTCGGATGCGCATGTTCTAAGCTCTTCATGGCTCTTGCAAGAGTGGGTTACTTGTTCTGCAGATGCTTAATTTCACGTAGATAACCATCTCCTCAGACCGGCTTGCTTGTTTTCTCCCGAAGGCCAGCTGACTCACTTCTGGAAGTCATTTCCCCCCAGGTGATCGACTGTGGCACCCAGCCAGGCTGAGGGCCCAGGCCGTGCACCAGGCCGTGTGCCGCTCATGGGAAATGCGGAGGCGTGGTGCCAGCAGCAAGGAAGAGGGAGCTGTTGTCTCATCCCACGGGCAGCTGTGCTGCTGGCCCGGGCAGGGCCCCCTGTCCGGCCACCCTGTGCAGCAGAGGGAGGGCCGCTGGGGGCTGTGGTCTGCGCAGCCCTCCCTGAGCCCTCAGGGCTGCAAAGGATGAGGCTAGGCATTTGCCACGGAGGTGGGGTTCCAGTGACTGATGTTTGTCTGTTTTTCTGTGTTCCAGATGGCTAACAATCAATCATTTTAACAAGAACCAGCATTATGAGTGCTGACTGGTGCCTGGCTCCATGTCAGACACTCTGACATAATGTTCACAGTTCTATGAATAAATACTTCTCATATCTATTTTACAGATAAGGAAAATGGGATTGAGAAAAAAATCCCCTGCCCAAGATCAGAGTTAGGGCTGATGACACAGTTCCAAGGCTGGGCTGGCTCTACCTGCATCTACCTCCCACTGCCCTGCCCACAAACACAAGGTCACACATGCCCATGCGCAGCTGGCCCACATGGCACCTCCCTGCCCACAGAGGCCCCAAAAGGAAAGGCCTGGGCATGTCTGCTGAGTGTCCTGCCAGGTGGCCCCCACATCGTGCACTGTGGTTGGGGAATTAGGTTGGTTTGTGGAAAGAGCAGCCCCTAGCTCAGGTCTACCACTGATTTTCACTAATTGTTTTCCTGTTATTTCTCTTATTCGTATAATTTTCCTTCACAATTGATCCATGCTTCCTGTTTCCTCCTGCACTATATTTTTTTGTTTGGTTGGGTTGTATTTTTTTTTTTTTTAGACAGGGTCTCTATGTAGTCCAGGCTGGCCCAGAACTCTCAGCAATCCTCCTGCCTCAGCCTCTCTAGTGCTGGGATTATAGGCATTTGCTACCATGCCCAGCATCTGCACTGCATTTTCTGGTTAGAAGACCAGAGAGTAAGGGCCAGGGATATAGCTCAGTGGCATAAGCTCCTGCCTGGCAAGTGCAAGGTCCTGAGTTCGACTCCTAGTACCCCCCCCAAAAAAAAGTAAACAGAAATGCATTATAGCTGGGCGCGGTGGCACACACCTGTAACCCCAGCACTTGGGAAGCTGAGGCAGGAGGATCCTTGCGAGTTGAGACCACCTGGGCTAAAGTTAGGTCAAGGCCACCCTGAACTGCATAGCAAGACCCTGTCTCAAAAAGACCAAAAAAAAAAAAAAAGACCAGAGCGTGTTGTTCTGCCCACTTTGTGGCTTTCAATGATTGTCTCCTGCCTCACGCTCCCCAGGGTTGTCCTGTGACTAGCAGACTGCCAAAGAGTGTCTTCTTGTACCCACAGGAGCTTGTGCAACAGAACTGTGACGACAGGTGATCAGGTCGCCCCCACCCTGCACGACAGTGTTAAGAGGATTTGTGACTCAGTTTTTAATGGATTTGAATGTGTTTATGAGGGTATAGGATGCAATCCTATTACAGCTATTTGAAATAAAATTGTTATTGCAGTCTAGATTCTGCCTGGTGATGCAGTAAGAGGGCAAGAGGGCAGCTCTAGGGAAAGAATGTTGGGCCCTGTCCTTCCAGCCTGTGGCTTTAAGCAAGTTATTAACTTTTCCAGGCCTCAATTTTCTCATCAGTAAAATGGGGATAATTATCTGCAAAGCCAGCTAATGTCAGCCTTGGGTTTCCCACAGGGTTGTTATAAAGATAAAATGCAGTAAACAGATGTGAAAGCAGCTTGTGAATCAGAAAGCGTTTAGGCCAACAAGTTATTACAGCTATGTTGTGAGAAATCGGGGCCTGGGAAAGGGGCTCCCAGTGCATTTACTGAAATTCAGTCACTCACCAACTATGCCCTGGCTGTGCTGGGGCCCTGCAGATGAGAGGGGGATGTGGCTGTTTCTGTCCTGGCTCTGGGGTTGCAGAGCAGAGGCTTCCATTGTCCTGCTCAAGTGGAGCTTCTCGAGGATGCAGCACCCCTGGGTTTGAACTTAGTGTGTTGCACAGCTGTGAGCCCAGCACTCTGGGAGGCTGGGACAGGAGGATATCAAGTTCCAGCCCAGTTTGGGCAGTTGAGTTTCCAGAATAAAAACAGGTTAGGCTGGGCATGACAGTGCAGGCCTGTAATGCCAGCCCTCTAGAAGCCGAGGCAGGAGAATTGCTATAAATTTGAGGTTAGCCTGGGTTACATAAGAGTTCAAGGCCAGCCTGATGTACATAATGAGACCCTGTCTCAAAACCAAAACCAAAACCCTGAACAAACCAAAACCAGAAATCCCAGGGTCTGGACCTGAGAGGAGAGGGGTTGGTGGGCAAGCCGGCCACTTGGGTCCTCCAGCCTTGGATCTCACTTGAGAGCTGCCCACCTGGGTATCAGCTGTGCTTTTTTTTTTTTGTCTTTTTGAGACAGGGTCTCAATGTACACTTTAGGCTGGTCTTGAACTCACTTTGTAGCCCAGGCTGGTCTCAAGCTCACAATGATCCTCCTGCCTCAGCCTCCCAAAGTGCTGGGATTACAGGCGTGTGCCACTATGCCCAGCTCACAACAGGCTATGCTTTATTCTGGGCAATTTCTTTTTTTTTTTTTTTTCGTACTAGGAATTGAACTTAGGACCTTGCACTTGCCAGGCAGGCACTTATGCCACTGAGCTATATCCCTGGCCCCCTATTCTGGGCAATTTCTTTCATTTCCGTTTTGATTCTTTTGAGCTTTCTAATGCATCTGTTTATTGGTACTTCCTTATTACCAGTTCACCTCATGAACTGTGTGCACCAGAAGGTTTTGCTGTGGCTGCCCCTTACTGTCAGCGGCCATCTCAGATCAGCCCTGGGCTGAGTCAGGACACAGCCCAGGCCTCCAGGTCATGGCTCTGACACCAGGTGCTGGCCAGCAGTGCTAGGTCCATCAGCAGAGAGGCCCCAGGAGGCTCCAAGGAAGCCTGCCCAGAATAGCTGGCTTGATCTCTCTGGCCCTTTGGTCCCAAGAGCACTTGACAGGGGACTAATATTGTGTGTGAAGCAAGAAAGGGTCTGCTTGCATGTGGGCAGCTTCCAGTTGGTCTCATGCCAACAGGACCTCATAGCTTGCCAGGGATGGAGCCAGTGGTTGTGCTGGCCGTGTCCTCACTGTACAGATCCAGAAAGCAGTCAGCACAACTGTCCTTCTTGCCTGAGGGGACAGAACTTGCCATGTTCCTGAAGGGCGGGGTCCTCTGGCATTGGTGCCTGTGATCACCGTCACAGACTCATTTCTGGCTCATCCTGGATCCTCTTGGTCTGTGGGCTTCAGGCAGATCAGTGGCAGATCTGCTGCTGTAGGACAGCCTCCCAGGGAGGGACTCAGGACCAGGGAGTGTGCCCCACCTGTCTTTCAGCAGCTGAGGAAGGAGATGCCTTTGTCCCTGTCCACTGGGAATTTCCAAGCTCTGCCCCTAGGGAGGTTGGCCTGTAGATGCTTTGTCATGCACAACACAGGCAAACAGGGTCACAAGTGAGAGCTGGCAGTGCCAGAGGACCAGGAGATTCCCTGGGCTGCTGTGGTCCCAGAATAGAGATCACAGAAAGAGGTTGTGAAAACCTTGTGTTGTGTCTGCAGTTTCTTTCTTTTTTTGTACTGGGAATCGAACTCATGACCTCAGACTTGCTAGGCAAGCACTTATGCCGCTGAGCTATATCCCCAGAGTAGCTGCAGTTTCTAAAGCACCTTTGGGGGCCTTGATAGAAGCTCCAAGGCTATTGCAGGCTATGAGTGACCTGGAGAGAAAGGGACATTTCCTCTGGGACACGGGGATGGCCTTTAAGACTTTTTTTTTTGTCTTTCTGAGACAGGGTTTCATTATGCAGTTCAGACTGGCCTCAAACTCACTTTGTAGCCCAGGCTGGCCTTCAACTCACAGTGATCCTCCTGCCTCAGCCTCCCAAGTGGTAGGATTACAGGTGTGTGCACCACCTCTGGCTGACATTTATTGAGCTCACACTCCCTGCTGTGAACTGTCCAGGGCTGTGGACACAGCAGAGGACTGAGAACATGCCAGTCCACAGTGAGCTTCTGCTCTGTCAAGGAAGAGAAAGCCAGGGGAGCAAGCCACGCCCAATATGTGCAGAGAGTGGCCATGGCCCTGGGGACAAAGTTCAACATGGGGATGAATTGTTGGAAGAGTTGTGATGTTGCACACCTGTAATTCCAGCACTATGGAAGGCTGAGGCAGGAGAACTGAAAGTTTGGAACTGATCTGGGCAATTTAGGAAGACTTTGTCTCAAAATAAAAAGGGGCCAGGGCCAGGCATGGTGGTGTATGCCGGTAATCCCAGCACTCAGGAGGCTGAGGGAGGAGGACTGATGCCAGTTTGAGACCAGCCTAGGCTACAGAGTTCAAGGCCAGCCTGAATTGCATAGCGAAAGCCTGTCTCAAAAACACACACACAAAAGGCGGGGGCTGGAAATGAAGCTCAGTGCGAAGGCCTTGGGTTCAATCCCAAGTACTGCCCAGCCGGGTGTGGTGGCGCACGCCTGTAATCCCAGCACTTGGGAGGCTGAGGCAGGAGGATTATTGTGAGTTTGAGACCAGCCTGGGCTACAAAGTGAGCTCAAGACCAGCTTGAACTACATAGTGAGATCCTGTTTCAAAAAGACTTAAAAAAAAAAAAAAAAGTACTTTCCCCAGTACTGAAAAAAAAAAGTCTGTCCTCCATGCAGGTTAGTAGAGCGGGTGTTGGTGGCATGCTTGAGGCTCTGGGTTCAATCTCCAACACCACAACAAAAGAAAAGTCTTGCCAGGTGTTGTAAACACCTGTAAGCTCAGCACTCGGGAGGCTGAGGCAAGAGGATTGCTGTGAGTTCAAGGCCACTCTGGGCTACATAGTAAAACTCTGTCTCAAAGAATTAAAAAAAAAAGAAAAAAGTTGTGTAAAATATATATACCATAAAATTTAGTTTTTGTTTTGTTTTTGAGACAGGATCTTACTATGTAGTTCATACTGGGCTTGAACTCACCATGTAGCAGAGCCTGGCCTTGGCCTTGAATTTGGGATGATCTTTCTGCCTCAGTCTCCCGAGTTCTGGGATTACAGATGTGTGCCACCATTCCTGGCTTGTTTCACAAGGGACTTTAGGGGGCGGGGGATATAGCTCAGCGGCACAAAGCACCTGCCTGGCAAGCACAAGGTCCTAAGTTCTATTCCTGGTACCAAAAACCAACCAAACAGAAGGGACTTTAGGGCCGGGGATAGGTCCTGAGTTCAATTCCGAGTACCAAAAAAAAAAGTTGCAAAAAAAAAGGAGAAGGGCTGGGGGTATAGCTCAGCAGCACAAGTGCCTGCCTGGCAAGTGCAAGTTCGTGAGTTAGATTCCCGGTCAAAACAAAACACAACACAAAACCAAAAAAAAAAAAAAAAAAAAGAGAAGGGACTTTGGAGCTGTCCCTAAGGTGAGGCACAGGAGTGAAAGCTGCTCATGGTTTCAGAACAGAAGCTGGCAGGGCCTGGCAGAGCAGTCGGAAACAGGCTGCAGGCTGTCAGGGCAGCGGGTGCTAGGGTTTGGGCCATCTGGGGTTCTCCACCACCTCTGAAACCTGGCCTTTGTCCTCATGGTGATGAGGTGGCAAGGCCAAGGGCAGGTAAGGACTCTTCACATTTTTTTTAGTGTTGGGGGTTGTGTGCTAGGCAAGAGTCTGACTAGACCCCAGGCTAAGGTCTGGTTTTTTGATTTTTATTTATTTTTTATTTTTGGGGTTTTTTTTGAGACAGAGTCTCACTATGTAGTCTAGGCTGGCCTCAAACTTGTGGCAATCCTTCTGCCTCACACTCCCATGTGCTGGGATTACAAGCATATGCCACTGCATTTGGCCTGTTTTTTGTATGTTATTTTGAACTGGGAATTGAACCCAAGGATGCTCTACTACTGAGCTACATCCCTAGCTCTTATTTCACATTATTTTAGAGACAGTCTTGGCAAATTGGGCTCAAACTTGTGATTTTCCTGCCTCACCCTTTTAAGACCCTGGGATTCTAAGGCCTCTCTGTTTTTTTTCTTTTTGTGGTACTGGAGAATGAACCTAAGGCTTTTGCACTGAGGTACATCCTCAGCACATTTTTTATTTTTTAAGTATTGCCCAGTCTGGGCTTGAATTTGACATATCTGCTTCAGCCTCTCAAGGTACTGAGGTGAGATGTATGTGTGCTACTTTGCCTACTTCCTTTTATTTACTTATTTTTTTTGGAGACAGGGTATCATGTAGTTCAGGCTGGCATGGAACTCACTGTGTAGCCCAGGTTGGCCTCAAACTTGAATCAATTCTCCTGCCTCAGCCTCCTGAGTGCTGGGATTACAAGCCTGGGCTACCATGCCTGGCTCCTTTGAGACAGGATCTTGCTAATTGCCTTGGATCCTGGATGGGCTCAAACTGGAGCTCCTCCTGTCTGACTCCCAGAGTGCCACCACATAGGGCACCCCAAGGCCTGTTTTAAGTCCCTCATTTTGGGGCTGGGAATATAGTTCAGCGGCATAGCACCTGCCTGGCAAGCATGAGGTGCTGAGTTTGATTCTCAGTTCCAAAGAAAAAAAAAACAAACTAAATCCCTCATCTTGGTCCTGGCTGAGCAGACTGGAGAGCGAAGTGTGTGGGGTGGCTGTGGCGAAGCGCCAGGGAAGTGCTGTGGGGGAGGGAAGCAGGGAGAAGCTGCGACCCCACAGGTGTGGCAAGGCCAGTGCCTCTTGTTCATTCTATGGCTGGGCTGCTGTTGGTATTAACTGTAGTGACAGGTCCCGAGAACGAGGTGTCCGCGGATGAGAAAAGGAAAGTAGAAGAGACAAGAAAAACAAGAGAGCTACAAGTCTGGGATCAGGGAGCTTACAGCCTCTTGGACTGCCACCCCGATCACTCATCTCAATCGCTTTTTATTAGAACCACGAACGTAACTAAGACCAACAGGAGAAATTCATTATCTCTTTCCATTTCCACCTCTCAGCTGATGGTAACAATCCTCGGGCAGGCGAACCTCCCACACCCAGCACCACATGCACTCAGTTCAGCTGGGGATCGTAAGCGACCATCAGTAACCCATCCATTAGCAATCACAGTCTTCTCCCCATAGGCTGCTGCTCCTGCTCAGCCACCTCGGCCGCAGCGGGCCAGCTGCTGTGCACGGGAGACAGCACCCACACCAGAGTCCAGATGAGTGGCAGGGTGGTGGTCACAGGCCAATGCCACGGGAAGGAGACGGGAGCTCCAGCGCTGCTGCCTGCTCACTGTCACTCATGGATGGCCTGCAGAGAAGCAGGTGGTCCCTGGACCAACAGATCCACCAGTCCGGTGTGTCAGCTGTGCCTGGTCTTCCTGCAGCGCCTTCAGCAGCTTCCCTTGGAGGAGCCCATGTTGCTGGCTCACGTCCAGCTCTGCCTGGAGGGAGCAGCACAGCTGAGCAGGTTAGACTGGAGATGCCTGCGCGCTGGAGGGCACTTTGGCTTTCTGTGTGCTCACACCCAGCATGCATGCCCTCTGTGCTGGGGACTGCCCCCAAAGCCATACTAGGCCAGCACCCCTTCTCAGCCACTCAGCTGCACCCCAGGCCCCCTGCTGTTTTGTTTTATTCAGCCTGTTTGTTACCTGGTCCCTAAGGCAATCTTGTGTGACTTTGCAGGTTCCTAAATTGAACAGACAAAATGTGACCAGTCTCACAAGCAGTGTTTACAATGCAACTATACTGGTAAAGGAGTAAAGGACCTAGGACCATCTGGGCAAAAGGAAGCGTTGTTCCCTTGGGGCAGAAGCTGCCCAGCCCAGGGAGGAGGTATGCAGACTGCTCAGAAACATTGAAAGAGGGGGCTGAGGATTTAGCTCAGCAGCACAGCGCCTGCCTGGCAAGCGCAAGGTCGTGAGTTCGATTCCTGGTACTGAAAAAAACCAACCAAACAAAAAAAGTTGAAAGATGATTTACAGCCATTTAAAAAAAAAAAAAGAAACAGGCCAGTAGTCAGGTTCTATATTTAACTCCTGCAAAATCTATCCTTTTATTTCCTGAATGCCTTCTAAAGTTACAAAGTAAATCTGGGTGCCAGTCGAGGTGACATACACCTGTAATCCCAGCAGTGGAGAGGCTGAGACAGGAGGATCATGAGTTCCAGGCCAGTATGGGCTACATACAGAGACTCTATCTCAAAATCAAAGCGGTAAAAGTGTCCTGCAGTGACAAAGTTTATGACTACAGGGAGCCCAAAGCACCTACCTGTCCTCAGTATTACTCATTATGTTGTGAAAGATGGAGCTCCTGGAAGGTATGGCGACATCCTTGGACCTGCACCTGGCACTGGTGGGCAAGCTCCTGGGCTCCTCATCCTGAGCCCAGGCTGATCACAAAGTCCCCTGGTCTCATGGCCCACAGCTGTGACCCATGGGGGAGCTTCAGGGCCAGTCAAGGCCCAGCATGGGCTCACCCTGCTGCTGCCCAGGGCCACTTCTTGATGCCCCCGAACCACTGTGGTGCCACATGCCTGTGTGGGTCTTGGGCTCCCACCGAGGGGCAGAGTCGCTGCAGTCTCCTCTCCAGACCCCCGGGTTGTCATGCTGCAGTTCAGACATCCCTGCCAGCAGCAATCCCCGGAACAGCTCTGGACAGGCCCCACTGCAGCAGGGTAACTGCTGAGAGGAACAGCAATGGCACCAACACTTATGTCTCCTCATGTGCCAGAGGAGACATAACTCACTGCAGTGTGCATGCTGAGTCCTCCTGAGTCCTGGCTGGTGCTGCCAGGGGCTCCCTCGGGGCCAGAAGAGGCACACATTGGCCAGGACAAGTCAGTGGAGCTGGAGCCCACACAGCCTGGTTCCATGCATGTGCCTCATGGTGTCCACCATGCCAGGGAGTGCCTGGGTGGCACAGCCCAGATCAGAATCAGCAGTCAGGACTTTATTATTATTATTTTGGTACCAGGAATCAAACTCACAATCTCATGCTTGCCAGGTAGGCACTGTGTTGCTGAGTTATATCCCCGACCCTTTATTATTATTATTATTATTATTATTGTTACTATTGTTTGCCTTTTTGAGACAGGGTCTCACTATGCAGTTCAGGCTGGCCTTGAGCTCACTTTGTAGCCCAGGCTGGTCTCGATCTCACAATGATCCTCCTGCCTCAGCCTCCCAAGTGCTGGGAACAGGAGTGCACCACCATGATACTATATTTAATCCTTATCACCACAAGATCCAGGTACATAGTGAGACTGTCTCAAAAAGTAAAAAACAAAACAAAAACAAAAAAAACCCAAAACCCAGAGCAAACCCCCCAAGAAACACTGAGAGCACAGCACACACATCTGTCAGCGGAGTCGTGATGCATCACAAATCACATGGCCTCTGCACACTCCGCGGGTGCTGATGAGAAGCAGCAGGTGGCAGTGACCTCAGTGTTACCATGAAGATTGTCTGACTTCACTGCGAAGGGCTTTGGGGACCCTGGAGGCCACAGTGACCACAGTGATTCTAACCTGATTCCCCCTCAGTGGATCTAGCATAAAAGACCTAGGCTGTGCAGTAATGAGAAGTGGGACAACCTGGGTCCTGCGATGTCTCTGAGCGGTGGAATAACCAGCTCTGCAGCTTGACTGGATTCCTGCTCCAGATGAGGCGCCTCCCACAGGTGCAAGGAGAGCACACAGACCCTGGTGCTGTGGTACCCACTCAGCATCTGCTTCTTACTACCAGACAAAGACCTCTGAACACAACTGTGATGTCTGCAGGGGATGTGGGCCCCTCTCCAAGAGAGATGCCTGAAGTACCCATTAAGGAGCTGAGATCTTTCATTCTCTCTTTTGTGGTGCTGGAGGTGGGACCCAGGGCCTCACACATGCCAGACAAAGTCTATTGTTAACCCACATCCCTGCCCATGAATTTTTTATTTGAGATGGAGTCTCACAATAATTCAGGCTGAACTCACTGTGTAGCCACAGCTGGCCTCAAGTTCACAGGGAGCCTCCCAGGATCGCAAGCATGTGCTACCATACCCAGTGCCGGCCCTCTTCACTTCAGCCAAGGTTCTCCTAAGTTGTGCAGGCTGGGCTTCAAGTTCTGATCCTCCTGCCTCAGCTTTCTGAATAGCTGGGCTGGCAGGTGTGTGCCACAGCACCTGGAGACATGCATAAGCTTTAAGGACATTAGGCTAAATGAAATAAGCCAATCAGAAAAGGACAAAAACTGCAGAGTTCCACTTAGATGAGGTCTCCAGAGTTTGCAAGAAGTCAAGGGGTGAATGGGGAGTTATTGTTTAATGAGACTAGTTTGTTTTACAAGATGTTTTTATTATCACTGACTTTAAAAATTGTTAAGCTGGTAAATTGTGTGTATTTTACCACAGTAAGAACTAGGGAACAGAAAGAAAGCTGGGTGTGGTGATGTGCCTCTGTAATCATAGCTACTTAGGAGGCTGAAGCAGGAGGATCATTTTTCTGCTAAGTTGCCCAGGCCAGTCCCCTTGCCCCAACTCAGCAATAGCAAAGCCAGTAACTAAGGGAAAGAATCCCTCAAGCTCACAACTGGTAGGGATACAGGAAGAACCCTGGGTGCCTGTTCCAAACATAGGGCGGCCTTGCCAGCCCTAGAGGCAGGACCCCGTGATGAGGCCCTGTGGATGAGAGGGGGAGTGGCTCTGTGCTACCCGGGGGTGTAACAAATGGTAACTGACTGCGAAGTGAGCTGGGCCGGATTCCAGTGCAGAAGTGCTGGGAAGCAGGGCTGGCTGGATCCAGGCCCAGCAGAGAGCCCTTGCAAGGCCACGAGGAGGGCAGGGGCAGGAGGTGAGGGCCTGGCCTGCTCTGGCTGCTTCTTTTCTTGGGGTGCTGGGGATTGAACCCACTGAGCTACACCACTAGCTCTGCAGCTGCCTCTCCCACCTATGTGGAAGAGGATGTGGACAGCAGTGGTCTTGCCCAGCCTGCTGGGTAGGGGGTGGCACCTCCTGATGCAGCGAGGTCTCCCTGTCCACACGGCACACGGGGGACTGGGCAAAGGGAGTGGGGAGAAGCCTGAGCGCTTTGTCTGGAGCGAAACCAAGTTATGCCTCCTTTCTCCCCTGGGAAGCCCGGTTCCTCACTGCCTCTGCCCCCTCCCTGTGCACCAGCCTGTGCTCTGCAGCCATGATGGGCTTCCTCAGTGAACAGTTAACTTCTGGTCACCCCAGGGACAGAGGAACTGGACTGTGCATGCCCCGGCTGGGACCGGCTGTGTTCACAGTTCACTTCACAGCTTTAAGGTTTGTGCCTGGCAAGTGGCAGACCCTGGCTTTGTGGTTGTAGAACAAATTCAAGAGCTTTGGGGTGTGGTGGGATGTTATTACAAGAGCAGTGGTGGAGGTGTCCAGGACCGGCCTTGCAAGGGACACCCTGGAGACAGAGGGTGACTGGGGGCAGCCTAGGGACAGGCCTCTTGACCAGTTCAAACTGGTATTTCCAGAGCAGGGCCAGGAACTGCACTAGAGAATACCTGTGCCCAGTAGTACTGGGGACCATGCCACAGTGATGCTGAGGGAGGCTGTGTGGGCCAAAGTGTTCTGTTCACTCACAGTGTTCTTTTCTTTCTTTCTTTTTTTTTTTTTTTTTTTGGTTTTTTTCCGGTACGGGGAATCAAACTCACAACCTCCCGCTTGCCAGGCAGGTGCTGCGCCACTGAGCTAAATCCCCAGCCCCCATAGTGTTCTTTTCTGAGACGGAGTCTGTGTCACCCAGGCTGTGCCCAAGTGATTTTTGTGCCTCAGCCTCCCAAACAAGTGGGCCCACATGTGTACCACTGTAGCTGGCTGGGCCCACAATGTTTTACAGATGAATGCCTTTAATCAAAGATCCTGTAATAAGCTGAGCACGGTGGTGCACTGTAACCCCAGCACTCAGGAGGCTGAGGCAGGAGGATCACTATGAATTAAGACCAGCATGGGCTACTCCTGATTTCAAGGCAGCCTAAACTACATAAGACCCTGTCTCAAACAAAACAAACCCACAGCTATGCGGTTTATTTCTATGTGAAAACTGGGAAGAGGTGGCTATGCAGGCTCCTGGAAGTGATGGGTGGAAGGGGTGCCCTTGCCTCCTCTGCTCCGCAGGAGCTCGTACCTGCTGGCCCTTCTCCGGCAGCCGAGCCAACCTTCCCGGTCTGCTCTCTCTTCACTTCACAAGCACAGCACCACTGCCCATGTGGCCTCCTCCAGGCTGTCCCCTTCGCATGGTTCCCAGGGAGATGCATGGCCCCACCTGTCCCCCTAGAAACCTTCACTGGCATGAACTGTTCGGGGCCAAGACTCATCTCCAGGCGCCTGTCTGACTGGCTCTTGGGTTTCTCTTTTTCTTAGTCACTTTCTCGTTGCTGACACTCATGACTGAAAGGAGGAGAGGTTTTTCTTGGCTCACAGTTGCAGTCCATGGTCAGCTGGCTCCGAGGCAGAACACCACGGTGAGGGGTCTGGCAGACCCTCACTGAGGCTCACCTCACCGAGGCAGGGTGCCAAGAGTGAGACACACCCCTCCAGGGTCTGCCCGTGAGGGCACAGTCCCTATCCACACCACCACACTGTGTCACTGTCCCTCCACGTCCCTTATCCATTTATCACCTGCAGGGGAGGCCTGAGCATCTCAGACCTAAGGGGCAAAACCACTCCATGTTTTGGCCAAGACCTGCACTGCCCCAGTTCTCATTTTGGGCAAGGCCAACTTCACCCAGAACCATGCTTTCTTTTTTTTTTTTCTGGTACTGGGAATTGAACTCATGACCTCACGCTTGCCAGGCAGGCACGGTGCTGCTGAGCTAAATCCCCAGCCTTCTGTGCTTTCTCTTACAGCGCAGAGCCTTGCCACTGCCTTTAAGCCTGCCATCTCCCCATCACACCTTCCTGGCTCTGGTCGTCTCCAGACACAGTCTGCCCCGGTTTCTCCTTGCACTCAGGGTGAAACCCCAACCGCACAAAAGCCCTACTGTCACAGAATCCCCACCCTAACTTTGCTGGCCCCTCCTTCTGTGCCCTTGCAGCCTTCGCATTTGCAGTGCCCTTCCTTCTTTACCATGCAAAACAGCACCCTCTCCCCACCCCTCACCTTTTTAAATGCAGGCAGTGGGATGGGTCAGGTCACATCACGGGCACTTTAAATTCTTGTTGGTTAAAAGAAAGAATACTGCCCAAGCTGCTGAGCCTCTTCCCATTAAGCACAGCACTTAGGGTCCCTCTGCCTAGGGTGTGTTGCAGAACAGAATGGGAGCCACAGTGTACTTTAGGACTTCTCAAGTAGCTCAGTGTTTGGCATTCGCATGTAATTCCAGCACTTGGGAGGCTGAGGCAGGAGGACCACCGTGAGTTTGGGGCCAGTCAAGACCCTGTCTCAAATCCCCCAAATATTTTTCACTAGCCACAAGCAAAAAGAACCATGTAAAATTAATCTTTATTCAATATAATATATTTAAGATACTGTCATTTCAACATGTAATGTTTAAAAATGTGTAACATGTTTAAAACACTTACTTGTGAGGTATGTTATGTTCTTTTCTTCTTTGCACTAAGCCTTTGACATCCAGTGTACACTCCTCCACAGCATATGTCAACTTGAGATTCCAGCATTACAAGTGCTCAAGAGTCATAGTGGCCATGAGCCATTTGATGGACAGCAGGCCTCAAGTGTTTGCCACATCTCACCCTGTTAACTCTTACTTTGCTGGCAGTAGCTCAATTTTTTTTCTTCTCAAATTTTATGTCTTGGTTTAAAACACTGACAAAATTTTACTAATATTATTTCTGTACCATCCTATGTATTTGAGATATTATAAACAATCTTTAAAAGCTGTGAGCTGGGCATGGTGGTGCACGCCTGTAATCTCAGCAATCGGGAGGCTGAGGCAGGAGGATCATTGCGAGTTTGAGACCAGCCTGGGCTACAAGTGAGTCCAAGGCCAGTAAGCTGCATAGCAAGACTCGTCTCAAAACAAAACAAAACAAAACAAAACAAAACAACTGTGATTCCATTAAATGCACAGCGGTACTCTGGTTACTTTATTTATTTTTTAATTTTCTTTTCTCTTTTTGAGACAAGGTCTCGCTATGTAGTTCAGGCTGACCTTGAGCTCATTTTGTAGCCCAGGGTGGTCTCAACCTTGCAAGGATCCTCCTGCCTCAGTCTCCCGAGTGCTGGGATTACAGGCGTGTGCCACCATGCCCAGCCTTCTCTGGTTACTTTTGATATGCAAGTGAGCAAAGATGTAAAGATTGGATCATTCAAAGCTTAGGGATAAAATAATAGTTTTTAATGCCATGGCCCCTGTCCCAATTTATGCACATGTATAAAAGTAAAGGAGAACAAATATCTCTATTCATTTAATATCCAAAACTTTTGGACATTATTCCCATGGGAACAGTCCTGGTGGAAAATCTGGTATCTTCTCCTGGTATACTTTATCAAAAGTGTCAGCCTGGGCTATAGTGAAGTGATTTTCAATCCTTAGAGATGCCTGGAAAACAGAATGTAGGCACTTCAATCAGATGTAGTGATGGGAGTTCAGGACAGCACATCCCCTCCTCTACCTCTCGCTACCTTTTTCCTGATAGGGACACTAGCTAGTATGGAATGACCAATGGGCAATTCAAGGGCCTTGTGACACTTGGTAACCATATCCATGTGCACTTCTACCTGCATGGAAATAACTTAATTCCTTCCTATGACTCCGTATTTTTCTCCACCAGGCTGTTTTTACTTGTATGTTCTGCTTCTGTGGAACTTCAGTTTGCTCTTATTTTGGTATGTTTTCTGACTCAGTTATAAAGGCAAATCGCCTATTCATATGTCCTATTTAAAATTCCCCAGAGAGAACATTAGATGGGTTTAGGTCAGCATTCTTCAAATTTTGCCATGGACGAGATACAGTCAGTGACCAAGGTAAACACACCAGCGCCTAGTGCACACCACTCTGGGTTAGCAGGTAGGGACAGGGTCTTGGACTCTGAATTGTACCAACTGGACCAGGTAAGAGAGGGAACCTGGATCATCTTTTCAGGACTTCTTCTCAGCCTATGGGCAGCTCTTACCTGATGAAGCTACTGGTTCTGGGCAGGAAGAACAGAACCCGGCCGGCCCGAGAAATCTTAAATTCTAGTTATAGTAAAACCAACACTGTCACAGCAGAGTGTGCCCGGCCCCGTTCACGGGCTTCACAGCAGCGTCCTCTCACCCTCTCGAAGCCCCGGTGCAATGCGTGAAGCTCTCCGGAGAGCTACAGCACCCAAGGCAAAAGCGGGGCGGGGCGGCTGGACCGCAGGACGTCCCCCGGGCCCCACAGGCGCCGCAGGAGTGCAATCACCTTTAGGTCCCATGCACTCTTGAATCTGCCATCCACGATTTCTTAATTTGAACTTTGTTAGCACCCTGCTTATCGAGTTTCTCAGAGTCCAGTAATACACAGAACTTAAAAAGATACCAAAACACCGATTTCGGTCACCTACCTTACCTGGGTCCGTCTCCTGGACAAGCACGTCGACGCATCTGACTAGGACCCGAGTCACCGCGGCTGGATTGCTTTCCAGGGAGGACGAAACCCCTGCACACAAGCTAAAAGTAACTTCCGCGTGCTGTAAACCGGCGACGCGCGGGGTGATGCAGCGCTCGGCGGCCTCCGCCGGCCTTCAGCCGAGCTGCTTCATCTTCCTGCATGTCCCACGCGCGACGCTCGGAGGCCGAGCGCGGGCGCGCCTCCCGGGGACGACTGGCCCGGTCCACAGACACCTGGCGAACCGGAGCGCCCCAAGGCCACAGCGCGCGCCCAGGCGCCGACAGGCCAGGCCCAGGCCCTCGTCTCCTAGGAGCCTCCCAAGAGCTTTCCACACGCGCCCGAGGGCTTCGGCCGGTGGCCGCGTCCTCTCGAGACCCCAACGGATCTTAAGGCGACAGGGGACACCCAGCCTCCGGGCCCCCTCCACAAGAGCCGCGTTTCTAGACGTGTCCGGGCTTCCGGCACGAGATACGGCCAATCGTCGTGGCCAACAACTCAAGACCCGCCCACCGCGCGACGCTACAGCCAATCCGATTGCCCACTGTCCTTTCCCGTGAGACTTCCCCACGACCGTGGCCAATCGTTCCGGGTGTCCGCCTCCTCCCGCCTCCGGCCTGACGCGGAAGCCGTCAGCGCCGTCCGCCCTTC
>NW_004955541.1:3037093-3091861 GCF_000276665.1 Chinchilla lanigera | reverse complement strand
GGGGCGCAGGGGGGCCGGGGCGGGCCTGGGCCGAGGGGGAGGAGGGCGGCGCGGCGGCTGCAGCCCTTGGCCTCCAGGAACAATGTGAGACGCTGCTTGAAATGTTAATTTCCGCTCCTCGTTTCATCATCCCCTGGCGGGGCGGCAGCAGCGTGTGTCTGCAGGGCCGGTGCCGCCGCGCGCTCGGCCCCCTCGGAGGGCGGCCGTGCGGCGCTGCTGTGGAGGTGGTGTTGGGGCGTCTTGGTCTTTCTTGAGGCCTGCTTCTTCGCGGTGACCTGGTGTCCCGTTGGGGCTTTTTGCTCATGTTGTGTTTTGAAAGCTAATTTTGGACACCAGCTTCCAGGGTTTGGAAAGGGGCTTGGGAAGATTAAGTGGTTTGAGGGGCACCCTGTGCTTTGAAAACTGTTCTTTTCTAACAGTTAAGATGTAGCATGCCGTGTTTCATGGTTTCTGCGGGTCCTGAGTTTTGCATCCACTTTGAAACGTAGGGTGGTTTTACAGATTTTTTTTTTTTTGGTAACGAAATCAGATCCGGTCTTATTTGGTGAGAGTTTTTTGCGGTTATTTGAGCAGTATTCTTAACACTCCTTTCAGCTGAGTAAAAGTAAACAATTGTTGATTGCAAAACTTAGAATCTTTTGGTTGTCTTTGGGGGGATGATGAGGCTTACTCGTCAAAACATGTAACATGATACTACTTGTGGAAAAAGTGCCGTGGAAAGAGTTACTATTTTTGGTCTGTGCAGACCCAGTCAATGGCATAACTTGGACAGTCCTGCCTCCAGGACCCTGAGCCGAGCACTGGGTGCCTCCGAGACCTTGGTTTTTCTTTTCAGGTCGGTCGCCCTGAAGAACTGGGGTTCTGTTTGTGCCTATTGAGAGCGACTGTGCAAATACTCTGATACTGCTTTGCAGTTGTAGCTGAAGCTAAGAGGAAAAACACCTCGCTCAACGTTGATTGTGACCCTTGAGTTGATCTCCATATAGCGGGTGTTTCCTCCCCCAGCCTCCATTCAGCTGTTGTTCTTTCTGTAGTTTCACGCTGAAGAGCAGGGTCTTTTCTGATAGGCTGGCCATTCTGAATGGAATGGGTGGGAGGGAACAAAGGCCAAGTTGCTATGACATTTTTCTCTTTGTGCGTGCCTCTTGAGTTCCTTGAAAAGCTCCTTGAAAGGTACTGCTAAATTTGACCCAAACGAGAAACTTTCAGAAGTTTTCCTTTTCTTCTTTTATTACTATTATTTTTTACTGTGGCAATGTATAATAATTACCCGAAGTTCTTTAGCGGTGTCACCCCGCCTTGAATTCGTCGTTTGCAGCTCACTGTCGCGGTTTTCTCCAGACTGACCCTGTTAATCACACCGCACCAGCGAGCCTTTCATCTCACCAAACCAGATGGGCTGCTGATGACTGGTGGCTGTCATGTTAGCTATAATTATAGTGTTGATACAGTGACAAGAACTTTCTGCAAATACAGTTAAAGGAGCTGTGCTGTTAGTATGTGAGGATATTTTTGAAGAAGCCTCGTGCTTTGGATACTCACGTAGGGTTGGCGTACTGTAGTAATGTTCCATCAATTACAGGAAAGTTATTTTGTATGTTGGCAGTGAGCCCGCCATCAGTTAAATAACACAGCGTCAGTAAATGCTGCTTCAGAGAGGAGTCTACAGTTGTTGGCAAAGTAAGTGTTTTGGTCTGTCCATTACCCTGTGTAAAAGTCCCTTCATCCCTCAAATGTCAGTGTAATGGATGCGCTTCTCTTAATAGCAAGATATTTGCTAGTTAGTAGGTGAAAATGATGATGCATTGATTGTCTGGCCACATGCTGTGTCAGTTTATTGCTGCTGTTTAGTCAGTGCTCTGTGGGGATTGAGTGTGGCCTGTTTGATAAACTTTATACAAAAATTGAGTGAGCTCAAATAACTAGAAGTTATTGTCTTGAGATGTTTTCAGTATTTGTTCTCTTAATTTGAATTTCAAATGGAATTTCTGTGCAATTCAACCTTCTCAGTTTTGTCTTCAAGTTATCTGAAAGAGAGTGTCAGTCCTCCGCTCGGGAACTCAGGCAGTTGGATAATTGGCATAGGAAGCCTTTTTAGGCTTAGGAAATGATCCACCCTAATGACTACTTCATTAATTCCTGTAGATGTTTCTATTATTAAGGGGCCTTTGTTTGTTCAATGGGCCTTATTCATGTATCTTTTAAGCACACAGACTGAGCTGTGTGCTTAAATGTTTTTATTGTTCTGTTTTTCTTAATTCCCATTCTTTCCCTCCATATTTAAAATTTTTTTGTGGTTCATCTTTGGATCAAATAGTGTGGGTTTTTTTTTTTTTTTTTTTTTTCTTTTTTGAGACAGTTTCACTATGCAGTTCAGGCTGGCCTTGAACTCAGGCAACCCTCCTGTCTCAGCCTACCGGGTGCTGGGATTACAGGTGTGCACCACCACACCCGGCCCAAATAGTGTTTTATGTATGTGGTAGAACTACAGATGTCATTTTTATGATACCATCTTAAGAGGCCTAACCTTGACTGCCTGAACCCCACCCCACTCCTGGTTTTGGTTACTCTCCCTTTTAACCTGTGACATAGGCTACCTTGGCTTTTTGTTTCCTGGATTGGGCAGGGCCTGGCTACCTACTGACCCCCTTACCTGGGGCAGGGTCCTGCTGAGTCTCCATCATAGCCTCCCATACCAACTCCAGGAGAACTTCTGCTCAGCCTTGGGCCTTAGTGAAGTCCTTTTACCTCCCCCCTCCCCCTCTCTTCCTCTTCCCTCTCTCATTTCTCCCTCCCCATCTCTCATTTTCCCCTCTACCTCTTTCCTTCCCCCCCTCCCCCTTTTTTTTGAGACAAGGTCTTGTAGTTCAGGCTGGCCTTGAACTCACTATGTAGCCCTGTGATCTTGAACTCACAGTGATCCTCCTGACTCAGCCTCCAGAGTGCTGGGGTCACTGGTGTTTATCGTGGCTCTCTTACTACTTTCAAGGAAAGTGCTTCCCCACAGCCATGAAGAACAGAGAAATAAATTTTATCAAATATGTAATGATTGGTTTAATATGCTGTCCCTGTCTTGTCCTCTGGCCCCAGGATACTACCTTGGCCCATCCCACTAGTCAGAGAAGTGACTCGAGATATTTGAATTGTTTAAAGCATATATAGAGCCAGGCATGGTGGTGTACTCCTGTAATCTTAGCATGCAGGAGGCTGAGTCAGGAGGATTGCTGCACGTTTGAGGTCAGGCTGGGCTGCATAGTGAGTTCAAGGCTAGCCAGAGCTACCTAGGGAGACCCTGTCTCACAAACAAAAAACAAAAAATCAAACAAAATACCCCAAAAAACCTACATAGAACTATTTGAGTAATTTTGAAAGGGGAAACTTAGGCTTGTGCATTTACATTTATTTGACTGGCTAGGCATTCTCGCATGTGTATTTCAGCTGTTTTTCTCATTTGTTTTGATTACAAGTTTTTCTTCATAGCTAATGGTGGGGGCATAGATTAGATATTTAGATTGGGACAGAATACAAAATAATGAAAGGGTTTATCTTTGGGAAGAAAAGGCATTCTGTGAAAGCAGTGTTAGCAGGACTGCTGCGCAGGCCAGAGAAGCCCAGAAGCAGTTTCTGCTCTGACTCCCACACCTTCCTGTGGAGGTGTCAGGCTGGAGAGCTCGGTGAAGGTCAAGGCTGGGCTATATGGAGGAGCTGCTGCTGCATGTGGTTCTCATCTGTGGCTGAGCACCTGCCCAAAGGTAACATAAGTAGTGGCCTGGCATTCCATTGGAGTCCTTTGAAAGTTTTAGTTTTTTTTTTTTTTTAAAGAAATTTTTTTTGAAAGGAGATCACTTTTCACCACATGGCCTGTTTAAGCAATGTCTCAGTATCAAAGTTATTTCCTTTTTTGTGTGATTTACTAGATAGAACCAGTGGCCTTTGCATTGAGCTTTAGGGCCTCTCCTCTTCTTAATTTTGAGAAGGGTCTTGCTAAATTGCTCAGGCTAGGCTCAAATTTATGATCCTTCTGTCTCGGCCTCCCAGAGTGGTGGGATTACAGATATATGAGGCCACTCCTGGCTGGGTAAGATTTTTCAGAAGTTGAAAATCCTGTGATCTGCTCTCTGATGGCTGTGCCGGTGCCTTTCTTAAGGCCGAGGCAGGTGCGGACTGGGAAGAGTGCTGCCTTAGGAGCAGCGTCATCAGCTGGCTAAAGCCAGGACCTACCACCCTGGTATCTGTGTGGTAAGTTATTTATTATCCTGAGACTACTTTTTCCACTCAAAGCAAACAGTGTGCACCTGTTTATTACTTGAAAATGTTGACCTTTTCTTAACACTTTTTTTTTTTTTTTTTTTTTTTGGTCTTTTTTGAGACAGGGTCTCACTGTGTAGTTCAGGCTGGCCTTGAGCTCACTTTGTAGCCCAGGCTGGTTTTGAACTCACAGTGGTGTTCCTATCTCAGCCGCCTCCTAAGCGCAATGCACCACCATGCGTGGTTCTTTTTTGTCTTTTTGAGACAGGGGCTACATAGTGAGTTAAAGGCCAGTCTGAACTACCTAGCAAGACTCTGTCTCAATCAGCAACAACAACAACAAAACCCCCATAAAAACAAATGGGTGAAATTGAAATTTAACTTACAAATATATGCCAGGCATGGTGCTGTACTCTTGTAATCCCAGCGCTTGGGAGGCCAAGGCAGAAGGATCACTTCAAGTTGGAGTCCATCCTGGGCTACACAGTGAGTTCAAAGCCAGCCTGAAGTCTCAAAACAAACCCAACCCAAATAGTTAATAATTTTCTCATCAGAGATTGTTTTTCTTCTAAAATGTAGAAAATAGATCTGTTTTTGGGCATTTTAGTGGTAAGTATCCTACCTGTCCTCCCAAGGGTAGTTTTCAGATTCACAATGTGAATGCTCTGATAGGATGGACTACTGATTCTCCAAGTTTTTAGTTTTGTTTTGTTTTATTTTGACACACAGCCTGATTTTCCAAGTTGGGAAGACACACGGTGCTTGGTTTATAAGTATTTGTGGTATCTCGTGAGGTTTTCGGCAACTATGATTAGCTTATTCTCCACTGCACATGTATGGGACAGAATGAACAAAGCTGACATCAACTCTGATAATGGTTGTTACGGCTGTTCTGTTTAAATTTACCCTAAAACAGTGCGAAGCAGGCAGGGAAACCTTATTACTCTTGGGAAACTGAGCTTTGTTTTTTTTTGTTTTTTTCTTTTTTTTCTTCAGGATCAAACCCAGGGCCTTGCACATGCTAGGCAAGTGCTGTACACTGAGCTACACTCCCAGCCTGGTATTTACTGCCTTTTTTTTTTTTTTTTTGTGGTGCTAGGGATCAAACCCAGGGCCTGATGCATGCAAGCACATGCTGTCCCATGAAGCTACATCCCCAGCCCCCTTCACTGTTTCTAAATGTGGTTTTACATCCTGTAAATCAGGAAGTAAAAATAAAAGACCAAAAACCCCCACAGTAATACTTGAGAAAAGTAACCTTTTTAAGAAAAGTAATGTTTGGTTAATTAAAGGATGTACAGAATGTGAGTAAACTTTTTTTTTAAATCTTTTTTGAGACAGGAGTCTCACTGTGCAGTTCAGGCTGGGCTTGAGCTCACTTTGTAGCCCAGGCAGCGATCCTCCTGCCTCAGCCTCCGGAGTGCTGGGATTACAGGCGTGTGCCACCACGCCTGGCTGAATAAACCTTTTTTGAATGATTAGAAAGAAGAAAATCCAGCTTTTTTTCTGTACTGGGCAATAAACCAAGGGTAACACACACGTTAGGCAAACCATTGAGTTACTCCTCCAGCACTTTTATTTTTTGTTTAGTGGTTGTATTGAGGGTTGAATCCAGAGCCTTTGCACTGAACTACATCCCTAATCCCCTCCTCCCTTTTATTATTTTGGGACAGGGTCTTAATAAATGACAAATTTGCTCAGACTGGGCCTAAACTTGCCATCCTCCTGCCTCAGCTTCCCAGAGTGCTGGGATTACAGGCATTTGCTACTATGCCCAGCTCCCCAGACCTTTCTATTTTGAGACAAGGTCTCACTAAGTTGCCCTGGCTGGCCTTGGACTTGTGACTACTATGTTTCAGTCCTCCAGTAGCCAAAAATTCAGTTTTTAGGAATCTTAAAATGTGTTGATAACTTGTATTGTTAAGTTAGTATTGTACAATCCCAAGGTTGATTCTAATTTCAAGGAGCATTTAGACTTTGAAATTTTCTTTGCTATAGTTGTATGCTTTTTTACTTATTTAAATTGTATAGTTTTTTGTGATTTTGAGAATAGTCCATCTGAAATTTGCTGTTCTTTAGAGCCTGTTAAATATGCTAATATTTACTGAATGTTTTTTCCCTTCTGTGTGAGAGGTGTCTTTGAATTGTACCCTTTATCTTGTAGCAGAAAGTTTAGAAAAGTGATGTGCTTTCCTCAGTTAGTTTTAGGCAGATACAGTCTTAATGAGATTTACCTGTGAGCTTTGTTTTTCTTTGGCAAAGGGATTAGACCTGATTTTGCTAAACATGGGCTCTTACCAAGTGGCTGGTTTTTAGAGGAAACTGTTGAATCAGTCCTTGAAACACACTTAAGTGTAGAGTTGTTACACACTAAACTTTTATTTTATTTCTTTTGGAGACAGGGTCTTGCTGTGTAGTTCAGGCTGACCTTCAATTTGAGGTGATCCTCCTGCCTCAGCCTCCCAAGTGCTGGAATTACAGGCATGCGCCACCACTTCTGATAACTTCTGAATTACTAAGTATGTTGGCTCAAGGATGGTGGCAGGTAGGTGGATGGTGTGTGGGAAAAGACAGCAATAGGCTGGGAAGGGTGGCAGGAACCAGGCCCTCAACACTGGAGAAACACTCGCTGTTAGTTAGTTTCTCAGGGCTGCCTCTGTTAGTTTTTTGCTGCTTGGACAGATTCCCACATGTGCAGCTCAGAAGTAACAAGGGCTGTGATCTCCTTGGGCTGAGGCAAGGTGTTGGCAGGGCTGGTACCTTGTAGAGGCCAAGGGGCAGAGCTGTTTGGTTCTGGCCTGCATCCCTTGACCGGCTGCTTTCCTCCCATCTTCCACAGCTGTGCTTGTCCCAGACCCGTCTTCTGCTTCCTCTCTGGTTTTATGGCCTGTGATGCTGTTGGGCTCACTGGGGTGACTCGAGCCGCTCCCATCTGTAGCTAGCAGCCTTAGTCCCCTTTCCAGGCAGCCCGTTGCCCCTGGCTCTGGTTAGGATGTGGGCCTTATTCTGCTGTCCCCACGCTGAGACTCCGCACGACAGCAGGTCTTTCCCACCTGGCTCTTGGACTTTGCTTCAGCTTACCAGGGTCCACTTGACCAGCTGGGCGTGATACTCATTGTTGGCATTCCTGGTCCTGGACAGGGTTTTGTTTTCAGTCAGCTTACTTTGGGATCATTTCAGTAGTATAGAAAAGTTGTGGAAATGTCATTGTGTTTCCCATTCCGGCTTCCCTCACATTAAGCATCGTAATGGTAAGTTTCGTGTATTACTGCTTCATTCAGTCTCACCCATTTTGCCCTTGATGGAACCGAGGGGTGCTTCATCACTGAGCTGTACCCAGCCCTTTCTTCAGTTGTGAGACAGGGTCCCACTAAGTTGCCATCCCTTCTTCATCTCTTCCTGTTGAACCCCACTCCCCAGTTTTCCTTTGTTATCCAGGACCTTGAGCATTCTGAAGAGCACCAGTGCAGCTTTAGTTTTTATGTCCTTGTGACCAGGAGCATGCTTGGCATGGCTGTGAAGCACCATGTCGCTGCCTCCTGGCTTACCTGACTACATCTCCCCAGTGTGGGCTGGTCAGAGTGGGAGTATGGTTTGGTGTCTTCACATCTGGAGTGAGTCCCTTGTTTTATGGAGAGGGCTTCCCAGCCTGGCCCGTGATGCTCTTCCCACTGCACTGACTTTGTCTGTGTCCTGTGAGGCTTTGCTGTAGGAGATGAGGGGGCTACAGCCCTGCTTTGAGACAGGGCAGAGCTGTGTTCTTTGGACTACAGTGTGCCCTGACTGTCCTGGTGCTGTGGAACGTTGTAGGCCTCCAAGGCACGAGAGCTGGTGGGGCAGGATGGGGGGCGTGGGTATGGGAAGTGCTGTGTAGTGTGGGGTGCTGACCAAGGCTGGGCATCTGCTGGATCTGTGTGACTCTGGAGTGGCTCGGAGTGGGGAAACTGCAGCTGGCTGGAGTCGCCTGAAGAGCCTGGGGCATCCGGGCAGTGGCAGAGACAGCTGGGGGTGTGTTGGATTTGGTGGGGTGAGTTGGAGGACGTGGGAGGACGCAGCAGGCCGCCTGGAGGGAGCTTGGCACCTGCTGGGAAAGGGAGCTCCCATGAAGCCGCTGTCTCATCCTCGTCTCATCCTTGCTGTGCTTCGTCTTCACCACCTGATTTTCTGTGGGCATTGGGCCCGAAAGGGTTCTTACCATATACAGCACCACAGCAAGTAGGAAGCCATTTCCTAGACAAATGTGAGACGGCCGATCCAGTGCAGACAGTGAGACTGAAATTCGCTGTGAGAGTCATAGTTGGACCCATGTGAGCATCCCAGGAAAGAGACTGAAGGGTACAGTGCACCTAGCAACCCAGGAGGGAGCACTGTGGGAGGCTGAGACAGGAAGACTGCTAATTTGAACTTGGTAACTTAGAGAGACCCTGTGTCAAATTATAAAGGAGCTAGAGCTGTAGCTCAGTGGGGATACCCTGTGTGCAGTCCCCAGGACCACAAAGCAGAATCACATGGAGGGGAAACATCTCAGGAAGCCGGGTCCTTCGTCATGAGTAGCTTTGTGCGTCAAAAATGTCCTCCTTTACGTCAAAAAGGTCCTCCTAAGAAGGCCTGAGAACCATGACACGGCCTGTGTGACAGACAGGGTGTGACTGTGTAATGGTGTTTGTCAACAGTTGGAGTCAACAAGGGTGGTAAGGCTGGGCATGGTAGCATATGCCTATATTCCCAGCCCTTGGGAGACTGAGGCAGGAGGATTTCTTTGAGTTTGAGGCCAGCCTGAACTACATAGTGAAAGCCTGTCTCACCCTCCCCCACAAAAAAGGCAAATTGATTCAGAGTGCAGTTGGTGGGGCAAACAAATTAAGAGAGCAGTGCTGTAAGAGGACAGGCAGAGGAGGCAGAAGAGAGGGACAGTGGGGCAGGGTCCAGGTGCTGTGTATTCCGTGCCTACTCTGTGTGTGTGCACCACTCTCTGACTCCTGGGGCTTATGTCTGGAGGGAGAGGAGACAGTTACAGGGAGGTCTTGTGCAGAAGCTCAGCACCTCTTGGTTGTGGTCAGAAAGCCCCCGTGCTCTGCAGCTCAGCGAGGCCATGCGAGCCACTCTTCCATCCAGCACAGTCCATCTTGGCCCTCAAGGAGTTTTTGTGAAGCCAGTATGAAGGGTAGGCTCAGATAGTAGTTTTGGGTTCAAATACAGAGGGAGGTAGAGATTTGGAGGCTTGTGGAACAGACAGGAGGATGGAGATATTCAGTGCCAGAACCATATTTAGGTTGATGTTGAACTTGCTTTTCTTTTGAATTTCCTGTATAGTTCTGTGCACATACCAGGTATCTTTGTGACTGGGCGCAGTGGTGCATGCCTATCACAGCTACTCTGAAGGTGAGGCAGGAGGATTCCCAGTTCCAGGCCAGCCTGGGGATCTATGGAGATCCTGCCTGAAAATAAAAAATAGGGATGTAGCTTAGTGTGAGGGCCTGGTTTTAATTCTAATACTGGAGGGAAAAGATACCTAGTGAATGTTTGGTTAAAAAAGATTAGCAGTCTTACAATTTATGGTTTGGAAACAGGCTCATGGTCTGAGAAAACAGGAAATAATTTTTTGCCTGCTGTGTAGTTCAGGCTGGCTTCAAACTCATGGCAACCCTTGTGCTTCACTCTTCTGAGTGATTTGCAGGCATGCACAACTATGCCAGGCCAGATACTTAATACGACAAAACTGCACCAAGCTTATTAACCTAGTGTAAGAGTATCTATCTGTGAGTTGCTTCAAGTAGTAGGCTGTAGCACATGTCCCAAGTGAGCACCTGTGATCTGCTTGGTGGGCGCTGAGCTGCAGAGGCCCTGGGTGTCTCCTGAGGAGCCTGGGTGGTGGCTGTCCTGCTGTGCTCTACCTCGGCCTGGCTCTCATGTGGCTTCACTTGGGAACAGAGGTACTGCTGTCCCCTTACTGATGGCAAGAGCGATTCTCTGACCCTGATGGGTGCCTGAAATGGTATCCCGATCGCGGTGCTACGGCATCTGTGTTGTTTTCGTCGAGAACTTTCACCTTCTCTGGAAGGATACACCTGCTGGTTCCTCCTCGTCACATTTGGATTGCAGCCTCGCTGTTCTTGACACTGTGGTTAATGGACCGAGGATGATACCCTCTTTGGGGAGTGGGAGGGGCACACAGTGTAAAACTATTGGTTTCTGGAGTTTTCTGTGTAATATTTCAGCCCATGCTGGTGTGATGAAAGGGCACTGCCATGAATGGTTTGGGAAGCCTGCACCACTGTGGGGTTTTGGGGCCAGGTGCACGTGGAGGGCATTGGCACACGGTGTGCTGCTGCTTGGTGAGACTCCTCCTCTGTGCCCCTTCCTTTGGTGTCGGCCCCTCCCTCTCTTGTACACATCTTACTTCAGGGTTTATTTATTTTGTGTTTTTGAGTCAGGACTTTGCTGTGCAGTTCAGGTTGGCCTTGAACTCACTTTGTGGCCTAGGCTGGGCTCAAACTCACAGTGATCCTCCTGTCTCAGCCTCTGGAGGGCTGGGACTCAGGGTTTATCTTGAGAGAATCTGCCCCTGCTGCAGAGCTCACCACTTCTGTCCCCTTTGCTCTTTAGGTTGAACTAGATTTAGAAGCTATAGGGCAGTGCTTTCTGGATTCACAGGGGACATGGTGACCTTCACCCTTCCTCAGGAGGGCATCTCTGCAGTGGGAGGAGGGATGAAGGCCCCAGTAGCAGGCTGTCCGTTGGGCCTTTCTGTGCCTAATCTAGGGCTGGCTTGTTTCTCTGCTGTTCAGGGATGCTTTTTCTTGGTGCTAGAAATTGCTTTTGCCAGGCAGGTGCTGTGCTGCTGATCTATATCCCTGGCTCAGGGATGCTTTTGAGGCCTACGCTTTTTTTTTTTTTTTTCTTTTTTCTTTTTGATACCAGAAATCAAACTCAGGACCTTGTGCTTGCCAAGCAGATGCTTGTGCTGCTGAGCCACATCCCTGGCCAAGGGCTACATTTTCAGTAAGTCAAGCAGAATGAAGGGGCCAGGGATATAGCTCAGCGGCACATGCGCCTATCTGGCAAGTGCAAGGTCCTGAGTTCAATTCTCAGTACCACCGCCCCCTCAAAAAAAAAAAACAAAAAAAACCACCAAAAACCAAGCTGAATGAAAATAGGTTCAGATCAGTGGACTAATCAGGGCTGTTTGGTTTTGAAATGTTTGCAGCGGAGGCTGAAGCAGTCCTTCCTGGGCTATGAAAGTGAAGGGAAACCGTCTGCTGAGACCTGGGACACAGTGCAGGATGCTGGGTGCCTGGAACTGTGTTCCATGTGTTACCTTGCCTTGAAAGTGGCATTGCTGGCTGGGCATGGTGATGCGTGCCTGTAATCCCAGCACTTGGATCGTTGCAAGTTCAAGGCCAGCCTGAACTTCGTAGTGAGACTCTGCGTTAAAAAGACCAAAAGAAAAAAAAAAGAAAAATGAAAATGGTACTGCTTACCTCCAGGGTGAGGCTAGGAGTAGAGTGTGGGCATGAAGAGGGAGGGAGAGAACGGTAGCAAATTGAATGATGGGTAATGTACTTTATTCTGGGTATAACCTGGCATGTGGGTGTTAGTGCCAGCGCACACCTTCATGTGAACAGATTTGTCCAGAAGTGCTCTGCTGTGTCATAGGCAGGCTTGAGCCACAGAGTGTGCTGGTGGCTGTGTGCATGTTTGTCACCGGTGGTTCATTTCCCTAACCTGTGGCTGTTCTCCTGCCAGTGCAGCTGTCACCTAATGAGATGCAGATTGCACACATGGGAATCAGTTCCATGGTGTTTTTCTGAATTAAACAAATTCACAATTTGACTTGGAAGCCTAGTGTGTAATTCAGAGTAGATCCTTGTGAATAGTTGCTCCTGATGGTAACTTCTGTGAGTAGATTTTTTTTTTTTTTCTGGTACTGGGTATTGAACCCTGGGCCTCATATGTGTTGACCATGTGCTCTGCCACTGAGCTACACTCCAGCGTGTGAGCAGGTTCTTCTGGGATTACTCACCCCTACTTGCGGTCTCTTTCCTCCTGGCATGTTCTGTGCTCACATGCCCAAGTGTGTCATTGGTAGATACAGGTAGGCAGAGCACTGTGGTATGATATAGTGGCTTTAGGTTTCATTCTTTTTGTTTTTGTTTTTTTGAGACAGCATCTCATTATGTAGCCAAAGCTGGTCTTAAACTGTTGGCAATCCTCGTGCCTCAGCCTCCTAAGTGCTAGGATTAGAGGCATGCTCCACTATCGCTGGCCCATGGGTTTCATTCTGATAGGAATGTTTCTCAGATATTAGGGTCTGATTAAAGAATAGAAGCAGTCTAAAGTGTAAAACTCAAATTCATTCTGTTTGTTGGTGAGTTGGTGTTAATGTTGAATTACTGTTGCTAGGTACTGGGGATTGGAACTCAGGGCGTTTGCACTGAGCTGCATCCCAGCCATAAGTGTTGTGCTATGTTGCTAGATTTGAATTTGTGATTGTCCTGCCTTAGCCTCCCAGAGTGCTGAGATTACAGGTAGGTGCCATCAGCACCACTTACTGTAGTTTTGAGGGTGGCTGTGCTTTCCCTTGCTGTATTGGCCAAGTTAGTCTCTAACTTTTGGTACTGCTGTGTCACCTTCCTTTTTTTTTGAGACAGGGTCTCATTATGCAGTTCAGGCTGGTCTTGAGCTCACTTTGTAGCACAAGCTGGCCTCGAACTCACAATGATCCTCCTGCCTCAGCCTCCTGAGTGCTGGGATTACGAGTGCTGGGAATACAGGCGTGCACCACCACACCTGCCCCTGTCATCCTTCTGAGTACTGGTATTACAGGTGTGTGCCGCTGTGTTAGACTGGTGGTGTGATTGTAGCAGGAGGTTTCCCCCTGCTTGATTCCTGGAGCTTTCTTTTTTTTTTTTTTTTTTGTCTTTTTTAAGACAGGGTCTTGCTGTGCAGTTCAGGCTGGCTTTGAGCTCACTTTGTAGCCCAGGCTGGTCTTGAACTTGCAATGACCCTCCTGCACTCAGCCTCCCGAGTGCTGGGATTACAGGTGTGCGCCACCACACCTGGCTTCCTGGAGCTTTCTTTGATCAGGGTGCTCATCACCAAGGCAGCCCTTAGGGTCCCATCTGTCCACTCTTAAGGGCCAGAGTGCCGTGCCTTCCTTTGCAGCCGGAGGCTTGGATCTACCTCTGCTTCCTCTGTTCTTGTGGCTGGAAGGTCAGTCTTTCTACACCTGCCTTTGCTTGAAAAGATAGTATAAGAGGTAAAAATGTCCACAGTGTCTACTAACTGAATTTATTCAGAAGCAAACATCAAGTGCTACTTAATTTAGGGAAGTAATTTTTTCAGACTATTTTAGCTAGGGCCAGGGATATAGCTCAGCAGCACAAGCACCTGCCTGGCAAGCGCAAGGTCCTGAATTCAATTCCCGGTACCAAAAAAAAACCCCAAAAATGCTGTCACTCACTGTTTTAATTAACCCTCAGTGTTATTAAAAGTCGTTCCTAAGCAGCGACAGATTTTTTTATGTCAAGCCACACTGGTTCTGTGCAGAAGTCAGGCCTCTCTGTAATTTATGCTCTTCGAGTGGATCTGCTTTCCCGAGGCCTGGAGTCTCAAGGACTGTGATTCTCAAGGGACTGAGCTGGTGGGACTGCACCCTGGGTGCAGGGGACCAATCACGTTGTTTCCAAGGTATATGGTCCTTTAGTGTCCAACAGATGATGGTCCTGATGCCCAAGTGGGAGCGTCCACTTGTCCCCGCCCTTGAAAGCCTTTGGCATAGTCAAGTTTCAGTCTGTTGAAATGGGTTCTTTGATGTGGAGTTGAGAAGGAGGGTTTCTCTTCGTGTGTCAGAAACTGTCTGTGAGGTCCTGAGAACTGTCCCAGGAGAAGCAGCCGTTGGTGTAGATACTGCTGCAGTCTCTGCGGGAGAGCTGCTGGCCCTCAGAGAGAGGTGTAGAGGTGGTGGGGGAGGAGGAGTTTCCTCTGGCTGCAACAGTCCAGGGCGCATTGTACGCTGTCCACTTGCTTAGTAAGACATCCAGGGTGCTTGTTGGGTGCAGTGAGTCTGTGAGACCCAGAGACCCCTGTGCACTGGGACACGGCTGTCTCCATGAACTGGCGGAGAGTGTCCCTGTGTGGTGTGGAGACTTCACATGGTTAACAGATAAGGGCTTTCTTTGGAATGGAAAGACTTAAGTAGACTTGACGGGATTTGACAGAAAATCAGTGCCAGCGCTTCCGCTTTCCTTCTCTCCCAGTGTTTATTCTTGTTACTGTTGCAGTCAGTGTGCCTTAGGGTGACAGTCCTTTGTGCTTTCCTGTTTCCCAGACCTTAGCTCAGCCGCAGGTGTCAGGCCCATGGGCAGTGCTTCTCTGGCCACCGGGTCAGCCTGGGACCTGTCTGTAGTTCTGGCCCCAGTGTCCAGCCCAGGTGGGTCAGCCCCAGGGCTGGTCCTTGGCCTTCGTGTCCTGATAGAGATACTAGTTAGGAACTGATCTTGGAGATAGGAAACACAAAATCAGTTTTTTAAGCCCTCCCTATGTGGAGCCATGTTTTTCCCTTTTTTATATGATTGAATTTCCTTTTTTTTTTTTTTTTTTTTTTTTATCGAACTCATGACCTTGCACTTGTCAGGCAGGCACTTATGCCACTGAGCTATATCTCCAGCCCATGATTATCTTCCAAGCCATAATAATTGGAATAAAAAGGATATTTACCAAGAAATAAACATTAGGTCTTATTATTTTGTTTTTGTGATACTGGGGATTGAAGCCAGGGCCTATGTACCCAGTCCTTTTATATTTGAGTTCTGTCGTTACCTTTGCTTTTGATTTTTTGTTATTTTAGACAAGGTCTCACTGTGTAGCTCAGGCTATTCTTGAGCCCATGCTGGGTTTAGATATTATTATTAGCAGTAGTACCAGGAATTGAACTCAGGACCTCATGCTTGCCAGGCAGGTGCTATGCTGCTGAGCCACATCCCCAGCCCAAGCTCTAATTTTATTTATTTATTTATTTATTTTTTTGAGATAGGGCCTTCTATGCAGTTCAAGGCTGGCCTTGAGATCACTTTGTAGTCCAAGCTGGTCTTGAACTTGCAATGATCCTCCTGCCTCAGCCTCCCAAGTGTTGTGATTACAGGCCTGTGCCTCCGTGCCTGGCCCAAGATCTAATTATTAACATTTAAAATTTCTCAGTCATTTAATGTAGCCACAATTATTTTACTGTTATATTTTCCCCACTAAGCATAGTGGTGTCCAGAGATGCCCATCACCAGTTGTGTGAAGAACTAGGATCACAGATGCACTCTGTGTGGCCTCAGTGTTTAGTCATCTTAATGCCCCCTTGCCACAAGGCTCTGTACAGGCCTGGAAGCTTTTACAGTGGGCCTGGGGCTAGGAAGGCACAGGAGGGCTAAGCTGGCTACAAAGGGCGATCACTTTGAGTAGCAGGATGTTTAGCAGCGTCACTTGGGAAGAACTGCATGGCTTTACCTTTTGGGGGCTGTGACCTTGATCTGTATATCCATAGATTTTTAATATTTTTTTCCCCTTTGCTGTCCTGTCCTTTCTTTATAGTGGTATTTAACCTTGGGAGTTTTAATTAATCCAGCTGTTTGTTTTACTTTCTGTCTTGGTGCTGCTCTAGGTACCTCCTTGCAGTAAGTCATGCAGCCCCTGTCCTTTGCCCCTGCTCCTCTCGTTTGCCCTGTAATTCCCATGTTTTGTATGTTCTTGCACACAGCATCATGAGCACTGGTTTGCAGAATCTGTGAGGGGAGTAGCCTTTTTTTTTTTAAAGTGATATTGGAGATTGAACCTGGGGCCTCATGTTGAGCTACATCCCCGGCCCCAGCCCATTTTTAAAAGTTTCGAGACAGGCTCTTGTCTCAGAGTTTCCCAGGCTGATCCGATCTGGGGAACTTGGGGTCCTCTTACCTCACTCAGCCTCCCTAGGAGTTGGGATTATAGGCGTGCGCCACTGAACTCACCTTAAAGGTTGTTTTCTTTTTTCTTTCTTTGGTGGTACTTGAGATTAAACCCAGAACCTTCTTACTGATTTACATGTCCAGCCCTTTTTCCTTTCCTTTTTTTTTAAAAAAAAAAAAAAAAAAAAAAAAAAAAAAAAGATTATACAGATTAATGGGTTTTATTTTGGCAGATTTGTATATGCAGATAATACTCTCCCCCCTCCCCCCCCTTACTGGGAATCGAACTCATGACCTTGCACTTGCCAGGCAGGCAATGTGCCGCTGAGCTAAATCCCCAGCCCCTATATGCAAACAATACTCTGATCACTCCCCATCATCCCCTTAGGGCCAGGTTTCACTTTTTGTTTGTTTGTTTTTTGACATAGTCCAGGCTGTTCTTGAACTTCTGTGATCCTCCTGCCTCCTGAGTGCTGGATTACACGTGTGCCACCATGCCTAGCAGCATGTTTTCAGGAGAGGGCGTTTTCAGTGTGTTAAGTATGTTTTGTTAGGTGTGGTGGCAGACGCTTGTCATCCTAGCACTTGGGAGGCTGAGGGAGGAGGATTACCATGAAGGCCAGCCTGAACTTTATAGCTAGACTCTGTCTCAAAAAAAAGACATTTTACCCATATCCATACCCCCATTACTTGCTCTTACATTCTTAGTTTTGTTCCCTTTGACTTCTCATTTTAGATTCCACGTATCAGGGAGAACATGTGATCCGGTAGTTTTGAGTCTGACTTACTTCCTTCAGCGTATCCTCCTGATCCACTCATTTTCTTGCAAGTGGCAGAACTTCTTCCTCCTTGTGGCTAATACTCCATTGTGTACATGTACTTTGTTTTCTGTGCCCATCCATTGATGGGCACCTCAGCTGGTTCCACATTGGGGTGTTGGGAATTGTACTGCAGCAAATTCAGGTAAGCAAGTGTCCCTAGAGTCTGTTGACTGTAATTACTTTGGGTAAATACCAATGAGTGGTACAGATCTACTCAAACAATAGCTCTATATTTAGGTTTTTGGGGAGCCTCCATACTGATTTCCATAGTAGGTGTACTAGTTTACATTCCCACCAGCAGTGCAGAAGAGTTGTCCCACCCAGTATCACCAGCATTTATTTGTGTATTTATTTTCAGAGTTCTTGATCATAGCCATTTCATGTGAGATAGAATCCTTTTTTGCGGGGTGGTGGTGGTTCTGGGAATCGAACTTAGGACCTCGCACTTGCCAGGCAGGTGTTTCGCTGCTGAGCTATATCTTCGGTCCCGAAATAGAATCTTAATGTAGTTTTGATTTGCATTTTTCTTACTCTTTATTTTAAGATGGTCTTGTTAAGTTTCTGATTTGGCCAGGTTGTTCTCCAACTTGGTGATCCTGCTGCCTCGAATTCCCAAGAGTGGGGATTACAAGTGTGTACTCCCATACCTGGCATCCTAAGGTTTTTAATAAATTCCTTACATATTCTCAATAATAAAAGTAGACCTAATAATAAATATAATAATAGTAAAAATAAAACCAGAGCCAAGTGTAGTCATGCATTCCTGTAATCAAAGCATTCTGGGAAGCTGAGGCAGGAGGATCACAAGTTTGAGTCCAGCCTGGGCAAATTGGTAACTTATTATTCACACTTAGTGTGAAGTTTCTGAATTCATTCCTCAGTATTGTCAAAACAAAATAACACAAAAACCCCTCAAGATTTGACAGGAATTAGCTAGAATTTTCAGGTCAAGAAAGAGAAAACAAAAGTCTATTTCGTGTTCTTAAGACTACTTGGTGATGTAGATGGTGATATGGTGGTGATGACTGAAACTTTACGTTCTGTTAGCTTCACACGATTGAATTTTGCTTTTGTGTTTATGCTTGCTTTTCCACTGAAGATGGCGATTTGCTTTGCTTTAGTTTCCAGCCTTCCTGTACCACTTTTGCGCTTTGTTATAGGTGTGGAGAAGCGTGTGTGTGTGTGTGTGTGTGTGTGTGTGTGTGTGTGTGTGTGTAGTGCATTGTTATCAGTAGCAGAGCATGCTGTTCTGTGCCTTTTCCCCCCTTTCCTGGGACTTACCTGTTAGCACAGAGGTGCTGCACACAAGGGCCATGCCACAGCTTGGTTGGGCACACCTGCTGCTGGTGGGGATTTACTTGTCTCCAGGGTTTTACTGTGATGAAACAGTGTCCATCGCAGGCTCTTACACATACGTGCTACCTGTCAGCTGAGTTCCTGGAACTGCTGGGTCAAGGGTTATGTATGTTTAAAATTCTGATATTAAAGACTTTACTTCTCATCACTGTTCTGTGTGTCTTGAATTCACTTGGGGTTGAAAGCAGTAATGTTCCTGATCTTTGACCAAGTTGCCTGCTTTTCTGGAGGTGAAAGTCTTCACAGGTTGAGTTATTGGGTGGGGATTTGCACTTCACACAGCTTTTACTGTCTGGAAAACACTTGACAGAATTCCTGGTTGAGGAGTTAATGTTACTAGCATTTATCGTGAATATTTGCCACTGTGCAGAGTGGCATCTGGCTGAAGGTCATTTGGGGTCTGCAGGATGGGGAGACTCCTGGACCTTATCCTCTGAGGTTAAGGAAAATTTGAAAGGTCCACATGGGTTTAGGGGAGCACTAGGGGGGCCAGGGAGAAGGTAGCAGCTTTGTGTTGTGTAGGGAGGGTTGTGGGCTGCTATGTCTTGCTCAGATAGTGCACCAGCTGGTGGGTGGTTATGGTGGCAGGGGCATGCCCATGGTATGCGGCCTCTCCCTGGGGGAATCAGCTGAAGCTTGGTCAGATGTGAGACCGGGGAAGAGGCTTTTTGGGGAGGACAGTTGCTGTGACTTTGAGTCTCAGCGTCTGTAACTGTTGGGCTGGGGAGCCCCACCTGGCTGAGTCAAGAGGGTGTTACAACCTGCCTGCCTGTCCCAGCTGGTCAGAGGCGGGGATGGGGTTGGACTCGCCTGTCCCGTCCAGACAGCTCTTGTGGTGGGGTCAGGTTTTGATTAGTATTTCTTCAGGTAGACGTGTGAATTATACTGGTATAAAGCAGTCACTGTAAATACCTTAAGAGCAAGTGGATACTATGAAATATTAACATTATTCCAGGTATCATTGATCTACCTCAGTCTGAGGTACATAGTAGCATCATGATTGTGGTGGATTATTAAGAAATGTAAGAATTAGCTTTGGGGATGTTGAAGACAGTCTTTGAAATTATTATTTTTTTTTTAGATGTTCTCTAGGCAGTCCAGGTTGCCCTTGAACTCCCTATGTAGCTTCAAACTGCACTCTCCTTCCTCTTAGCCTCCTGAGGGCTGGGATTACGAGCAGGGGCCACTGTGCTGTACTCTGGTCTTCTCATTTGGATCCAGTTGTGAGAATGAATTGATGTGCCCAAATTGTATTTTTGTTGTTGTTTTTGGTTTTTGGTACTGGGGACTGAATTTAGGGTCTGAGAAATGCTAGGCAAGTGTTTTACCACTGAGCTACCTCCCTAGCTTTTTTTTTTTTTGAATTTGTATTCTGAGAAAGGGCCTTTCTGAGTTGCCCTGGCTGGCCTTAAACTTGCGACCCTTCTTCCTCAGACTCCTAAGTAGCTGGGGTAACAGACATGTCCTTCCACTGGCTGTGTGTGTGTGAGTGTGTGTGTGTGTGTGTGTGTGTGTGTGTGTCTTTTTGAGACAGGGTCTGGATATGCAGCTCAGGCTGGCCTTGAGCTCACTTGTAGCCCAGGCTGGTTTTGAACTCGCAAGCAGCCTCTCGAGTGCTGGGATTACAGGCATGTGCCACCATGCCCGGTTTACCACTGGCTTTTAATAGGATTTTATTTTATTGCTTGATTGGTTGCAGTGCTAGGGATTGAATCCAGGGTCTTCACAGTGGACTACATTCCCACCCTTTTTAAAATTTTGAATTAGATTTTTAATTTGGTATTTTGATGTGAGAAAACATGGATAAATTCCTCTCATTTGCATTTTCTGCCATTTTATTATTTTACGCAGTTCTTTATTTCCTTATTCCTCTTTAAATTTCTGACAGCAGTTTTTGCTTGATGTAGATACTAGCGCAGAGGACAAAGTTTTGATTGGTCGTACTTGCTTTGTTTGCTGTTAACTTGTTCTTGTGATATATTGTCACTATTTCCTAATTTAAAAATGGAGACCCAAAATGTTTCTTTCTTTTTTTTTTTTTTTTTCCCCTTTTTGGGTTTTTTTGAGACAAAGTCTTGCTATATGGTTTAGACTATCCTTGAACTTCTGGTGAGATCCTCTTGCCTCAGCCTCCCAAGTGCTGTGATTAGAGGCGTGTGCCACCAAGCCCAGCTTTGCAATATTTCATTGTAATGGAGAATAATTTTTATGTAAAACTAATTGCTTTATATTTCCTTCCGAAGCAGTCCAGTGTGGTAGGGACTGCTAATCCAGTGCTGGGATACTGGTTTTTAGGATGGAGCTCTCTGAGTCAGTAGCAGCCTGCTGGGGCAGGGCACTGTTTGTCCTTTGTCTCATCCCAGTTTGGTCACAGGAGTTTTAGGACCTGGGTAATTAGGAAGGTGTGAGTTTGCTTCTCCCACCTCAGTGCTGTAGGCGTTTCTTCTCTGGTTGAGTCTTCCTGGCTTTTCTTTCTCCCTGTGAGTTAGTCTGTCTCTAGCCCTCCTAGGAACTCTCCAGTCTTTCTCTGCCTTCCCAGATAGCAATCAGGAGGCCTGTTGAAGAATTCCTGCTTGAACCACAAATGTTAAAGTTTGTCCTGCACTGTGAAAGTCCCTACCGGCAGCCCTGTCATCGAAGTCCTCATTTCACTGCACCAACCAGGTAGCAAGTGAGGGCGGGCATGGCCTTGTTCCATGCAGAGGGGAGAAGGGGGCCACTCGTAGGCCGGTGGAACCTTTCAGCACTCTAGGTAAGCGCTCTACCACTCAGCTGTATCTGAAGTCCTTTTTTAGTTTGGAACAGGATTTGTCTAAGTCGTCCAACCTGGCCAAGAGGTTGTGATCTTCCTGCCATAGTCTCCTGAGTAGCGGGAATTACAGGCATGTGCCGTTATGTCTGACTATATTAGATTTTAATACAGATTTTTTTGAATTCTATATCAGTGATTGTTGGGCCATTTTGCATTGTATTGAGGCTCAAGTTGGTGGCATATTTTAACTTATAAAGTAGCATTCTGTTAAATTGATAAAGAAACTTGGAATATAGTAATTGTTGGAAGTTACAGAAGTCAGTTATAAAGATGGTCTTAGCTTGGATGGCATAGGGACAATAGTACTAGATCGTGAGGGACACTTGGTGTCCTGATGTTGGGTGAGTGCCTGAGAATTCTGCCCCATTTGGTCCTGGATGTGGTGGAAGACAGGCATGGGAGAGGCCAGGGCTTGTTCTTCAGGTGGGATGTGTGCTGTGTGTGTTTTTAACTACTAATATGACAAGTCGTCACCAGTGCGGCAGCTGGAAACAGCACGTTTACGACCTTATGGCCTGTGTGGGTCAGGGGTGGGTGAGCCTGGCTTTGCTCATGTTCTGTTCATCTCCCTGTGTTGCAGTCTAGAGGCTCATGCGGGTATTGGGCTACTCCTCTGCACTCTCAGGTTGTCAGCGGAGTCCCCCTCCTGAGTGGAGGACTGAAATCCCTTTTTCTTGCTGCTGACCCTCTCTCTTCAAGGCCTCCTGTTATTCTTGCAAGTAGACACTGGCAACATGGCGGCCCGATTTCTTCCAGTCCACAGCAGGACAGTGTTGTGCTCATTCCGAGAGTGAGTCCTGAGCAACACAATGTAGCCATGGGAGTGCCATTGCACAGCGCTCTACCTCTTGCAGGCGTCAGCTGAAAGCAGTGCAGCACCCATGTCCTGTCCCGCAAGTCCTCCCTCCCTGCACTAGTGGGAGGGAGTGGCAGGAGGTGAGTGCCGGAGTGGTGGGGTGGCTACGGCTAGCCAGTGTGTCTCAGCTCCTGCAGTTCTGCTGCAGCAGGGTGCTCTTTATTTATTTATTTTTATTTTTTAGAAGTTTCTTTGAGATAGGATCTTGCTAGATAGTTCAGGCTGTCCATGAACTGGCTGTGTAGCCCAGGCTGGCGTTGAACTCTGGTCATCCTCCTGCCTCAGCCTCATGAGTGCTGGGATTACATACGTGTGCCACCGTGCCCAGCAGCACAGGGTTCTCTTCAGAACTGTCTTTCTTGTGTTCTGATGTGGTAGGCTTAGGGAGCGCTTCCTCCTTCATTTGCAGGGGCCAGGCCTGCTTGTGTAGCTGGAGAAGGACAAGGCTGATGGCCACTGATGGGGTGGGAAGACCCCTGGACTAGTGCTGGGCCCTGTGTGCTGTTTCCCCTTGCCTCGTGCTCTCCGTGGGCCTGCTTGATGGGATGAGGTAGCTCTGAGCTTTTCTCCACTCTCGAGGCCACAGGCTGGCTCTTTCTGGGAGCACGTACAGGTTTGTCAGTCTGCTGTTGTTTCTTTGGTCTTCCTGTCCCTCTGGGCCTGGGTTCTGTTGACCTAGTGGGTGTTCTCTGAGGACTTTGGACAGAGGCCACTTGTCCTTCTCCTTCCTGAACAGTTCCAGCAGGTCCACTGGGCCTCTGCCCTCTGTCCCTTTAACTGGTCTTTGGCACACGTACCCGATCAAAATGATTTTTCTTAAATGAGGATCTGGTTTGCTCATTCTCTCTCTGAGAAGATGGTAGTCTTCCAGACCTTTGCTTTTACCTGCAATTTGCCTCTCCTTGGTTTTTCCCTGGCCACTACCTACTCCCTCTCAGGGCCTCTATCCCTTCTTGAGGACGTGCTTAGCTCTGTTTGGCCTGAGTCTTCTGCCCCCACTTGGGCAGGTTCTCACTCTTGGTTTTGGAGCACCTTGTGCCCCTCAGGCGGTTAACTATTATGCATCTTAACCGTCCTCATTTTCTTTTTTATTTTATGGAAAAAAAGTGAAACAAAATTTCATAAGAAAATAATGGGAGAAAATACAGCCAGGCGTGGTGGCACATGCCTGTAATCCCAGCACTTCAGAGGCTGAGGCAGAGGATCACTGAAAGTTTGGGACCAGCCTGGGCTACAAAGTGATCTCAAGGCCAGCCTGAACTGTATAGCATGACCCTGTCTTTTTTTTTTTTTTTTTTCCAGTACTGGGAATCAAACTCATGACTTCACGATTGCCAGGCATGCACTGTGCTGCTGAGCTAAATCCCCAGCCCTTATGACCCTGTCTGAAAAAGACAACAACAGCAAAACAATATTTAATACATGGAGTGTTATCTTTAAAGTAGTTATTCAGAGTACAAGATATGAGCATAAAAAATTCTCCAAATGATATTAGCACAAATCTTTCTTTTCAGTGAATTAAGGGAAACTAGTAGTGTAACTTTTTTTTTTTCCGGTACCGGGAATCGAACTCACGACGTTGCGCTTGCCAGGCAGGCACTGTGCTGCTGAGCTAAATCCCCAGCCCCAAGTATAACTTTTTCCCCCCATTTCGCATTTTCTTGGAAACCAGAGCATGCGTGGATCCTTGATTTGGAGTATGAAGCTCAGTGCCTTTTTTTGCCTTCTGTTCTTTCCTAGCTGTGCTATGTCTTGGGGTGTCCATTTGACAGTATTTACAGCAGCTCTATCCTTAGAAGAGGATATGCTAGTAGTGCATAGCCTGATCCCAGCTCCTTGAAGCTGAGGCAAGTTCAAGACCAGCAGGACAGTTTAGTCAGACCCAGACTTCAATAAAGAAGCAGTGTGCTTGCCTAGCATGCACAAAGCCTTAAGTTCAATCCCTTCTGCAACAAAACAAAACAGTACAATATAATGAATCAAGGAAGGGTGGGAAAACTACTATCCGATTGAGAACCCTAACCTTAAGATACGGTGCAAGAATTACATTTCTGTCCCCAGTCCCATTGTGTGTCCTGCTCAGGGTTACTTTTATTAGCAGCCGCTTGAGCGGTAGGCAAGAGGAGACCTTAGACAGGTGCTGCCAGCTCTCCTGTCAGAGCCTTGTCTTTGCAGTATGAGTAATGCTTTGTGCCTGTTAGTGGGAAGCACTGCTAATCGAGTTCACTACAGGTACCGTTTGGCACAGAATAACTGTTGCTTACGAAAAATTGAGATGAGTGTGGTGGTGCCTGAGAAGACTGCAGTGTGGGCCACCTGCATCTGGTGGACAGGGCTGGAGAGTGGGCACCTAGGTGCGTGGAATACCTGGCTAGTGTTGTCTTTTTGCCTGTTTTCTGGGAATTGAAGGCACCTGCCTGATGCAGGGAGTGAATCAGATCACACCTTGGATATCTGCACACTGCCTGCCTTTGTGACCTGGAGCTTTTTCTAGTGCAGTCTGTGAAAAAGTCACTTCCTCTTGGGCTTCTCAGGACTTGGCAAATTCTGGCTGTGTCAAAAAATGCAATTCATCTAATTCAGATTGGAATTCCTTAGGTGAATGAGATCACTCTGAAGCGGGGGTTTAAGTTAGCAGGCTTTGGAGTTTCACATTCAGCCTCTCCAAGGCTGTACTGTGGAAACTGTTAGAATTTCCACATAGTGTCTAGCTTGGAGGGCCATGTAGTCATGTCCTGAGAATATAGGAAGCAGGCACTAGTTCCTGCTTTCATGAGATTTCCTTTATTTTTATTTTTATGATATTTTCTTTAGTAGTCATTAGTTCATTTACAGCGCTCCTGTACTCCGAGAGATAAATTTATCCCTGGTTCTCGGGAGAAAGGTGTCCTCCTGGTCATAGTTGTGACTAAGATTCAAACCTGTCTGCAAATGCTGCCTATAGAAAAAGGGCTGAAAGAAGAGCACTGTGTAAACGGGCACAGCAGACTGGATGTACGCATCCATGAAGCAGGGTTACTGAGTGAAGGTCAAGGCAAAGTCGTGATAGTCTCAGGAGAGCCTAAGGGACCAGGCTGAGGCACCAGTGCTACTGTCCAAAATAAACGTAGGAGAGAAAGCAGGTAACCTGGCAGACTTAGGAAGATGAGGATGTTGTATTCGGGTGTATTCGCTGCAGCGTTTGCACCTGGAGGAGTGGTGCCAGCACCTTACAAAGGTGATGACTGGGAGCACTGTAGAAACGGGCGGGTTACTGGTGGAGTGGGCCATTCTGCATTTTTACGTTGGGCTGTATAAGGGAAAATGCAGTCCATATTGGTCTAGTAAAATAACCAACTTTTTAAAATTTTAATTTAATTTTTGTACTGGGAATCGAACTCAGGACCTTTTGCTTACCCAGCAGGCACTTATGCCACTGAGCTAAATCCCCAACCCAAAATAACCAACATTTAAATGAGTTTTCCTTCTGAAAAAAATTCTTAAAAACTTATTAAAAGTAATTATTATGAATATTTAATTTCAGCTGTTTGGTTGAATAGACTTTACTGTAAAAACACATTTGATTCCCTCCCCCCAGTTCCTGGCACAGAATTCTTTTTTTAATTAGTTTTATTGGTACATTTTAGGTACACATAATGATGATCATATTCACCATGGGGAAATTTGTACCTGTACATGACATATCTTTTTTTAAAAATTTATTTATTTATTATTATTATTTTTTTTTGTTTTTTATGTATGTGGTGCTGGGGATCGAACCCAGGGCCTTGTGCATGCGAGGCAAGAACTCTACCACTGAGCCACATTCCCAGCCCCGACATATCTTTTTTTTACATGATCTGTTTGGATTCTTTTTTTCCTATTCAACCCCTCCTCCTCCCTTATTTACAAAAGCTTTGTTTTCGTTTTTTTCCTTTTCCCTTCCTTACTCCCCACCCACCCAGTTCCCCTTTCCATTTGAACATTTTCTTCCTATTTCAAATATGTTATACATTTTGCCCTTATTTACACTTTCAGAGTTTTTCACACTGGAGAAATAATGCGGTATTTACACATGTGCCTGGCACAGAATTCTTAAACCCTTGGAATTCTTGAGTGACAGGAATGTCTTTGTTATTCACAACTAAATCCTTCCAGATCACACTTGAGTTTAAGCTGTCGAGGTGACAGGGCAAGGCCGGTCTCCAGAAGGGAGCGGAATTGGAGGCTGGACTTGGAGCTCCACCCGCTTACCCCAGGCTGGAGGTGGAGCTCTGTGGAACTTGGCCACCTATTCTCCCAGCTGAGGGACAGTGGTGCTGGCTCTGCACCTTGCCCCATGTATCGCTCACATTTCGCCTGTTCCTGGGGGTCTGTTTATGTCTCCTATGTCTCAAAACTTTTGAACATAGGATTCAGTCTTAGTAATGGTCACTGATTTTAGTACTTGTTTGGGTTCTTAGTTGGCATCAATTGATTATTTTCTTATCATAGATTTTATTTCTCTGCTTTTCTGCATGCTTAGTTAGTTATTGGATACTCCCCCCGTGACTCTTACCTTGGTGGATGATGACTTTCCTTTTGAAATATTGTAAAATGAGATACATTTTATGTAGCACCAAAGTCCCAGTTTATTTATTTATTTATTTATTATTATTATTATTTTTTTTTTGGTTTTTCTCCGGTACCGGGAACCGAACTCAAGATCTTGCGCTTGCCAGGCAGGCACTTTTGCCGCTGAGCTAAATCCCCAGCCCCCAAAGTCCCAGTTTAAAGTGCACAGTTCGTTTCTGGTGTGTTCATGATGTTGAGCACCCATCACCTTGTTTGAACATGTCAGTCTCCCATAAAATAACCCCGTACTTGATTGAAGTCACCCTCATCCCAGGGCAACTGCTAATCTGCTTTTGGAGTCCCTGTGGATTTGCTTATTATGCACATTCCAAGTAAGTGTCAAGTAAGTGTGAAGTGAGTCTTCCAGGTTTTAGTAAGAGAACCATTCCCCAGAGAACTGAATTATCCGCAGAGCTGGACTAAGTATAGAAAGGAGCACCAGGATGTTCTTCATAGATTAATATGGTATTACTGGTCCATGCCCAGGGAAGCTGGTTCTGCTGGCATCTGTTTTCTCATTACCATGTTGAGTTTCTGTCAGTGTGCTGTGTCCTCATTTTTCTGGTGTGATTGGTGACTGGAAGAGCAGTCTTTCCCTTGTAGGTGTGTTGCCAGTTAGCATGGGTCTTTACTTTAGTACAAATAGAAGCTAAAATGAAAGCACAGATTCACAGAAAAAAACTTCAATTGAAAAGTAGGAGGGAAGATAGGAAAGGACTCCAGTTTAGGTAGCTGGAGGGGACTTTCTCTGATAGTTTCTCCTGGAGGCCTGGGACCTGGGGTCAGATTGATCATTATCTCAGTCCTACTGTAAAATCCTAATGGCTGAGGGATGGTTCTCTTCCCAGGAAAGGATTGTCTCTGGTAGTCTCAGACAGGTGGGACTCCACCTCTCTTGGGATTCAGGCAGTTCCAGGGTCACGATGGCTGGAGGGCCTGGGTCCAACTGAGTAGATATCCCTGGAGACCTCTCCCTCCAAGCAGGATGAGAATCCTGTAAACTCAGGACTGAGCAACCTGGTCTGGCCAGCTCCTAGACAGACCCTTCCTGTGTGATCAGCGCACCCCTCCGCAGAGCCGAGGAGAGATGTGATCCAAGATGACAGTGACCAAGGGTACAAAATGAAAGTCAAACCTTGTTCTGCATTCATTTACTGTTGTGCATTTGTAGGCCCAAGTGAAGAGTCGTCATTTGTAGCAAAAATGGCTAAGTCCCTGACTTAAAAGAAGAAAACAAAAAATCATGGTTAATGAGCAGGGCCCAGGGTTCTGTTTCCCATCCTGATGGTGGTCCTGAGCTATGTCACAACTGCATCAGATGTGACCTCAGGGTGCTGGCAGCAGGCTTCCCAGGTATGCATGCAGGTGACAAGGGTGTCCAAGCAGTCACAGATCTGTCTTGCCTCTTACATTAAAAGCTTGTAGACTTCTGTTCTGCATCATTTGGTGTCTGGTGCTGAGAGAAGTCTGGTGCGAGTCTGATTCATGATTCTTTGTAGATAAGCTTTTCAGAGTTTTATGGCAATGTGTAAGATTTTCTGTCTGTGGGAGCCTGAAATTTCATATTTTCTTAAGTGTTCAGATCTTTTGTGTTGCCATAGTATTTATTCATTTATGAATTTATTTATTGTTTTTTGAGACAGAGCTTGCTATGTCATTCAGGCTGGCCTTGAATTCACTATGTATGTAGTCCAGGCTGGCTTCTATCTTGTGGCAATCCTCCTGCCCTGGCCTTCCAAGCGCTGGGATTGTAGATGTGTGCCACCATGCCCAGCTTCATTTTTCCCTGTTTGTTTCTCTTGTATAAATTTACTGTAAAGGAGAATAGATACTTCAGGCTTTGTGGACCGCATGCTCTCTGTTGGAGCAACTCCGCTGTGCTGTAGTAGCAGGAAGGACATGCTTAGATGGGCCTGGCTGCCTGCCAAGAAAACTTTATTGACACTGAAATGAGAATTTCATGTACTTTTTCCTTGTTGCAAAATAATTCTGTTTTTTTCTTTGCTTTTTCTTTTTTGTTTTTGAGACAAGGTCTCTAATTCAGGCTGGTTTTAAACTCACTGTATAGTCTAGGCCAGTCTTCAAATCACGATGATCCTCCTGCCTCAGCCTTCTAAGTGCTGGGACTACAAGTGTGCACCACCAGTCCTGGCAAAATAATTTTTTTTCAACCAGAAACAAATATGTGGCCACCTGAGTGTGGTAGGACATACCTATAATCCCAGCATTTGGGAGACTGAGGCAGGAGAATGAGTTCAAGGTCAGCCTGGACTAGATAGTAAGACCTTGTCTCACAAACAAAAACAAAAGTTTGACCCTTCAGCTTCAGATTGCTGGCCCTACTCATATTAGATAAATTTGGACTGGCTTGGATTTGCTGGTGTTTTGTTCTTGAAGGTTTCTGTTGCTCTGTGGCATTCCCTACTGACTGACTCCCCCGCCTCCCCTCCAGTCTGCATTTTTTCTAGACTTGTGTCATTTGTTCATTTGATCTCCTTCATGGTCTTGTTGAGGGGCTTGACTTACCCGCTGCTGGCTTGTGTTCTTTTAGAAATCTTAGGTGAAATGGATAGATTCTACTACTGTGATGTAATGGTGATATTACTGTAAACAGAATTGTGTCTGAAAAAGACAGTTGTTCACTTTAGGTTTATTTGTTTGTTTTGGTACAGGCAGTTGAAATCAGAGCCTTGTACTTGGCAGGCAGGTGCTGTGCTGCTGAGCTACATCCCCAGCCCTAGTTTAAGTTTTTGATGTGCACAGAAGGAATTTATTTTTTCTTTAAGTGGGAAGACATGGCAGCATGTACAGTAGTGTAAGGTGTTGCTTCTAAATTAAACATGTTTTTGTCTCCCCCCCCCCGGTACTGGGAATCAAACTCACGACCTTGCACTTGCCAGGCAGGTGCTTTGTCACTGAGCTGAATTCCCAGCCCCTTGAATTAAATATGAATGAACACATAGCCCTAGCATGGTACACTGAGTTGAAATATTTACTACTGTACTGGGTGTTGAACCCAGGGTCTGGCACATGCTAGGCAGCACCCCTGTATCACTAAGCTATACTTCCAGCCCAAGATAAATTTATGATTTGGTTTATTGTTATTTTTTTCCTATTCTTTTTTTGAGACAGGCTCTCACTCTGTAGCTCAGGCTGGCTTTGAACTGGTGGTAATCCTCCTCCCTCAGCTTTCCCAATGCTGTGATTACAGGCGTGTACCACCATGCCTGGCTAAGAATGCCAGTCTTAAAAATTTTTGTTTTTGCAGTATAGGGGGATTGAACACAGGACCTCACATTGAGCTACATTGCAGCTGTTTTTAATGGTTTTTTTAAACTGGGGATTGAACCCAGTTCCTTGGGTGTGCTAGGCAAGGACTCTAGTGCTGAACCACATTTCTTGTTTTTTTTTTTTTTTTTATGTTTTGAGACAGGATCGTCTAAGTCATCTGTTCCTGTGTCTCTGAGACAGGTCTCACTTGGCTGCCCAAACTGTCCCAAACTTGTGTTTCCTTGACTCATCTCCCCAGGTAGCTGGGATTCTAGGTATGTGCCGTTGTGCTTGGCTTTTACTCTCATACATGGGGGGGAAAAGTTTAGAAGTTTCGGTAACCCAGATGAGAGGGTACAGTTAATGGTTCCTGAGAGCTTTAAAAAATTTTACCATTTTAGCCAGGCATGGTGGCACATGCCTGTAATCCCAGCACTCTGGAGGCTGAGGCAGGAGGATCATTGCAAGTTCCGGACCAGCCTGGGCTACAAAGTGAGCTCAAGGGCAACCTGAACTGCAGAACGAGAACCTGTCTCAAAAAGAACCCCCCCACCCGCAAAAAAATTACCATTTTAGCCGCTTTTGGGGGTGGGGGTGAGAGCTGCTGGAGTTGAACCCACGGCCTGGGCACTGGTGTATGTACACCTAAAGCTCCTTTTAATTTTGAGGCAAGGTTTCACTAAGGTGCTAGGATGCCAAGGTTGGGCTTGAGCTTGTAATCCTTTGCCTCAGCCTCTTGAAGTACTGGCCTTACAGATGGGTGCCACCACACCCAGCTGGCCAACCTGCATTTTAAACTGGTTGTAAGGAGGTCTTGACAGGAGCCTCACGTAGTTACGACAGTATTTCTAATCTCAGGAAGATCAGTAACATCTGAGTGGATAAAGTTCAGGATTTAAATTTGGGTTTTAAATTATATTAACAAAACCCCAGGCCTGACATGGTATGGTGGTGATACACACTTGTAATCTCAACATCCTGGGAAACTGAGGCAAGATGATCACAAATTTGAGCTCAGGCTGGGAAAATGAACAATTCATTGAGCCTTGTCTGAGAAAAATACAACAGGGCTGGAGATGTAGCTCAGTGCAGAGGCCCTGGATTCACCTCAAGTTATCCTATCCACTCTCCCGCAAACCCAAAGTATGTTTTTTTTTTTTTTTAATTTAATTTTTTTTTTAATTTTAAAGAGAGTAGTACATGAGAAACAAACAAACAAAAAATAGAACAGTAGCAGCATACCAGTATCATGAATATAAACAAACAACCAAAACAAAGTATGTTTTAACTGAAAAGTTTTTCCGTTAAAGAAGAGACAATGCAAAAATGAAACAAAAGTTTTTCTTTTCTTTTTTCTTTTTTGGACTGTGTAGTTCAGGCTGGCCTTGAACTCACTGTGTAGCCCCAGTGATCCACCTGCCTCAGCCTCCTGAGTGCTGGGAAACAGGTTGTCACTACTATGCCCTGCAAGAAAAATTTTTGTTGTTACTGTTCCATTTTATTTTTTAGTACCAGGAATTGAACTCAACAACTTTGCACTTGCCAGGCAGGCACTGTGGCGCTGAGCTATTTCCCCAGCCCTGTTCTGTTTTATAAGACCTCCTGGGGTAAAGTGACCCTTCTGCCTCAGCCTTCTGAGGAGCTGAGACCACAGGTGTGTACCCCTTGGCCCAGCTTGAAAGAGAAAGACTTTTTTGTTTCTTTGTTTTTGAGGCAGGGTCTCACTGTGCAGTTCAGGCCGGCCTTGAGCTCACTTTGTAGCCCAGGCTGGTCTGGAACTCGAAACGATCCTCCTTCCTCAGCCTTCTGAGTGCTGGGACTACAGGCATGCGCCACCACGCCTGGCTAGAGAAAGACTTTTTTGGATTGATAGGATTTTACAGAGAGTATAAGCTTAAATACATATTTGTCATTGTAAAACAATTTTAAAGATAAGATTTTCTTCCACATGTCCAGCTGGAAAGGTTGGAGGCACTTGACATTCCAGTGTAGCTCTTGGAAAGGTTTTCCTATGACAGTCTCTGGGGAGCGTGTCTTGGGGCTGGAGGTGGCGTCTCTGTGAACCTGTGGCATTTCACAGTTTGGAGCAGGTGTTCTGTGCACCTCTTGAGTTTAACACAGTCTGATGTTCCCAAGTCTTTGTGGCTGGGGGTGGAAGCCAGGGCTGGGATCACAGCCATACAGACTTGGGAACGTCAGACTGTGTGGCTCGGGATGGAAGCCAGGGCAAGTGCCCTACAAATACAGATTTAAAAGATTTTACCTAGACTTGGAGGAGGTGGGTGACAGTCAGTCCCGTGGTGCAGTTACAGTATGGTGACTTCTGGAGGGCCCAGGGGCATTGCAACTGAACTTTTCTGTCTTCAGTGTTTGCCCTTCATTCTTTGTAGGGTCCAGATCCCAGCCTGTGCCTGTCTGTGGTTGCTAGTAACAAATGTTTTCAAATTTTGTGGGTCTCAGAAGGCGCTTATTAACGTAAGCCTGTATGTTTGAAAGGTGCTTTGTTGGGTAAGGAGTGCAGGCTACACACTTCTCTGGGCCCCTATCCTGTAGGTCCACTGTCTCCTGGCTTCCCTGCTTTCCAGGAGCAGTCTGTTGTCATCGCCCTGTTCCTCTGTGTGCAACTTGATTTTTTTGTTTGTTTTTGTCTTTTTGAGACAGGGTCTCCTCTGCAGTTCAGGCTGGCCTTGAGCTCACTTTGTAGCCCAGGCTGCTCTTGAACTCGTAACGATCCTCCTGCCTCAGCCTCCCATGTGCTAGGATTACAGGCGTACGCCGCCATGCCCAGCACAATTTGATGTTTTTTTCTGGACACTGTAAAGATATTTAGGTAACGTGACTGTGTTGTACCAACATGGAGCCTTTTCATATTTCTTCTACTTGGGTTTTGCTGAGCTTTTGGGGTCTGTGGGCTTAGAATTTTCAGTGAATTTTGCAAGTTTTTGCTGTTAATCAAAGAATTTTTCTGTCTCCCTTCTTCTTTGGTGACTCTACTTATATGCCCTTTTCCTGAAAATAAGACCTAGCCTGAAAAGAATCCACCTTGAAAACTATAGCCCTAAAATACCAGCACTGGTTGCCGAGCCTGGCCTGCCATTCCAGAGTAGCCCCCAGCAAGAGAATGGTGAGGTGTACTCTTCTGGCAGACACTGGCCACCACCATGGTCATGGGCACACTTATTTTCTGGAAGACTATCACATGGGCCATGGTTTCTTATGTGTCCTGTTCTGGGTGATTTCTGTTGCTGTCTCCGGGCTTACCAGTTTCCTCTTCTGCAAATCTGGTGTGCAGATGTTCTTATTTCAGTATTTTTATCTCATTTTATATGTTTGATAGTCATCATTGTAAGAGGTTTGCTTTGTGTCCTTTCTCTGTATTTAACATGGCCAATCTGTAGCTTTGAGAACATACAAAATGTTTTTACTTCCTCATTATTGTTTCATTTGTGTCAGTTGTGGTTGGTTTTGTTGGTTTATTTTCCTTATTGAGCAACTGTTGCTCAATTTGAAAAATGTGGCCTATGTTTTTCCTGCCTTTTGCATGTCTGCTAATATTTGATTGCATGTCAAACATAGTTTTACCTTGTCTATTGCAGAATATTTTCATATTACCGTAAATATTTTTGGGTTTTGCTGTGCGATGTAGTTAAGCTACAGTACTTTGAGACAGTTTGGTTCTTTAGGTCTTCATTTTTAGCTGTCTTAGATGAGACCAGAGCAACATTTAGTCTGGGGCTGAATTTTCCCCACAACTGAGGCAGTCGGTAAGACTTCTTACTTGGCTGGGGGCGGAGACTATTTGCAGCCCGGTGTGAGGACTGGATGGATCTCCTGCCCCCACCTTGGGTGCTTTCTTGAAATGCGTGCGCTGATTCAGACACTGCTCTGTGCCTGAGTGGGAGGCTCTGTCAGATCCTTGGCGTCTTCTCCCTCTGCCTGTGCAGCTCTGCTTTTGTGCACAGGGTTGCTCCTCTGCCTGTCCTTTCTGGCTGTGCTGGGCACTCTCCATGTGTGTGTTTTCCTCTCTGGAAGGTCACTGTGGTCTTGGCTTACTGCCAGAAGCTGGGGACATTCCCTCCTCTCCCACTCCTGTCAGCTGTGTTTCCCACATATTAGTGTTTAGGGAAAGCAGTGAAGAAACTGTCCCTCCATCTTGGTCAATGTAGAGCTCAAATATTCCAGTTCTTTATTTGAAAGCTCAGATTTTACAGCTAAGAACAAATGGTGTTTTTTTTTTTTTTCCTCTTGGGCATGTGCAGGTGTGTTATCCCCTGTATCAGGCATTTAACCCCACGGCTTTTGCATAGAGCTGCACACCTCAGCTCATTTTAAATTTTGAGACTAGGTCTTGTTAAACTGCCTGTGCTGTGATCAAATTTGCACTCCTTTTGCCTTAGCCTCCTGGGTAGCTGGATTGCAGGGATGCACCATCATGCGTGGCTTAATACTGACATTCTTAAAAGTTTCAGCGGTGAGTTTTAATTTCAGCTGTGTGATAAATGAAGAAAGTGGTGCCTAGTTACAGTTTGGAGCCACTGCTCAGATTCCTGCTGAGAGTGCCAGCACTTTTCACCCTCTGCAAATGGGAATTTAATGAAGACAGTGTCTTCGTGTAGTATGAAGATGGTTTGGTTTTACAGATCCTAGAATGAGAGACTGTTTAGGTAAGACAGGGAGAGCCAGTTAGTTGTTAACCGCCACAATCAGTGAAAACCACTGGGGGCTGGTGCTACGTGGTGGTGTTAGATGAATTTGAGGTATTTTTAGGATCCATGCCGCGTATTCACTGTAGGCCTGTTTCTTCCGTCAGGTTTTCCTACCTTAGATGAAACTCCTTTGGGTTGTATTTAAAGAGATGCTGTTGAATTAAACATCTTTTTCGTACCATACAACCTTGCATTAACGGAATGTGTCTGAACCTGCCAGAGTGATGTTAGGCTCCCAGCAAAACTGCAGAAGATGAGAAAGTGCTACATTAAGGAAATGTACAGTTTGCTTCCTGTGAAACAAAGCCAGAACTACCTAGATTACCTAAAACAGGTGCTAAAGTAAAACAGGAATGGTAATATACATTTTTTTGTTTTTGTTTTTGTTTTTTTTTTGTTTGTTTTGGTTTTTTTGAGACAGGGGCTTGGTGTGTAGTTCAGCCTGCCCTGGAACTTACTATGTAGCTCAGGATGGCCTTGAAGTCCTATTGATCCTCTTGCCTCAGCCTTCCCAGTGCTGGAATTCTAGGTGCACAGCAGTACACCTGGCATCATAGAGTGATGGTTTTAAAACGAGATAAAATTCATATAGAAGATTCACTTCTGTCATCACTTTAGACAGCTCGGAGACCTTTAGTACATTACGACGTTGTACAACCAGCACCACTTACCTAGCTCAAGACCATTTTTGTTATCCCAAAGCACATGTTCACTTGCACATCCTGCTTCCTCCAGAATTGCTTGTAATTACTAGCTGTGCTTCTGTCTTTGGATTTGCCTGTTATGGCAAATCATATAAACAGAATCAAATAATATGTAGCTTTTTGTGTCTGGCTTTTGCTTAGAATGATGTTGTTTGGAGTCCATCATGTTGTAGTAAATATCAGCATTCACTCCTGTTTGTGGCTGAATAGCATTATATTGTATGGCATTTCATTCACCCGTTCATCGCTCGGTTTCTCATGTTTGGGTTTCTTCACTTTTGTCTGTGAGGAATGTAGCCCCGTGGACATGTGTGCACAAGTTTTCCTTTGAATACTTTTGGGTTTTGTATACCTAGGAGCACAACTGCTGAGTCATATGGCAATTTTGGGTTTGCTGTTTGGGGAACCACCAGAAGATTGTATCGGTTCACATTCCTACCAGACCATCCAAGAGGCTGGCTGCAGTTCTGTGTGTGGCTTGGAAGCCGGGGCCTGCTGTCCTCGAAGGTAGGGGTGGCAAGCACTAGTCACCATCACAGTGCTGCTGCCCGTCCCAGCTGACTCTCCGTGGGTGTTCCCTGTTGGCTGTAAATTTTTGACTAGGTTTGAAGATGTTGATTCTAAGCGATTTTTGCCAGCGTCTTTGCTGCACTTTTAGAGGGACAGAGTTGTGGAGTTCCCCACTTGCCCTTCCTGTGACCAGGACTTCAGGTGGCCTCAGTTCTGAGGTTTGTGGCCTTCCCTGAAGAGCTCTTGCTGGAGCTGAGGTGGCCACTGCCTTGGCTTGCTGAGCACAGGCTTCAGCAGGGACCTGGTTCAAGTAGCTCGTGTTTATGGTTTGCAAGGGAAAAAGTCCAGCGGTGAATAAAGAGGAGTGCTTTTTACAGAATTGGTGCTTTATCTGGATGGAGTGTGACTGTTCTAAAAACTTGGATATTCCTTTTTCCTGCCTTGGGTGTAATGTCTGCGGACTTCACACCTCTGTAGGTTGGAGCCTTTACCTGGGACTAGATGTGGCTGCTGTGGCTGCTCTTGGCCTGCAGCAGCCTCTGGCCCTGTGCTCCTTGCCCCACCCCGAGATGCCCTCTTCTGAGATCAGCTCTTGGGGCCTCCCAGTCAGTGTGGGGCTCAAGAGGGCAGCAGCCCCAGCAATCTTAATTTTTTTTGCTGTTAATTTTTTTGTTTTTTTGTGATCAAACTCTTGACCTCAGGCTTGCCAGGCAAGCCACTGAGCTATATCCTGGGCCCAGCTCCAGCGCTCTTACAGCTGCTGCCTCCACCATGAACCTAGCCAGGGAGGTCTTTCCTTTATGCAAGCTAGATGCCAGCCCCTTAGGAGGCTGAGGCAGGAAGTTGCAAGTTTGAGTCCACCTGGGCAATTTAGCTAGACCCTGTTATAAAATGTAAAAAGGAGCTGGAGATGTAGCTTAATAAACAAGGCCTGGGTTCAGCCCCCAGTCCCAGTATCACAAAAACAAAACCTGTGTTCAAGATGTGGGTAACTGCTAAGGTGTAGGCTCCACCATTTTCCTTATTATGGAGCTAAGTGGGTTACTAGCCCAAGGTCACACAATTATGCCAGTGCTGCTGGCCAGAGACTGGTTGTGTTGTCTCCTGTCCTGCGTTTCAGGTGCCTGCTGTCCGTGGACGGGTGAACACCATGCGATCAGGTACCTGGTTCCCAGTTGTGTCTGGGGCCCAGGTTGCTCCTGCCACCAAGGGCACCCGCTGGGTGTGCAGCTGGGCTGTGTTCTCCCACATTTGCTCTTGATAGGGTGTTATGTGCTTACGTGTCTACTGTCTGCCTACTTGCTTGATTCTTTTTCCTTTTTTTTCCCCAAAAGCATAGGTAGACTTTAGATACAGAAAGAGTTAACCTTTCAAAAAAGAAGAGAACATTTGTATGAGTGCTACAGTTACTTCTGGAATTTGGGCAGCTAGGGGAGTGAGGGTGCTTATCAGCATTTTACTCAGAAGTTACTTTGTAATTGCAAGCTGTCCTCCTGTCCTTTTTAGATGGTCAGTGTTTCTTCAGAGGCTCTAATGTAATAAACTTAGGAATGAAATTTAGAAAAGATAAGTTCTTAATATAAACCAGGTCTCAGGTCAAGGCAGCAGGGTCTTTAATGAATATTTCCTTTTCTGAATCATGGGCTGCAGGTTATAGCAGCCCCTGGAATGTTACGTGCTTTGTTCTGGAAATAGAGGCCTTGTGTCTTTTGGTCTGAGACCTGAAATATGGTTGTATCTGTATTGCAGATTGAGGTCTTTGTTTCTTTACTTGACTATATCTGGCAAAATGTGCTATTTTGAACTCTCTTTGTCCCCAGGCCCCCCAATATCTACCTGCTTACATTAGCCTCTCAAGAGTTGGGACCCTAAAATCATTTCAGATATTAGGGTGCTGGATCATTCTGGCTACTTCTTCTTTTTTTTTTTTTTTGGTTTTTCTCCGGTACCGGGAACTGAACTCACAACCTTGCGCTTGCGAGGCAGGCGCTTTGCTGCTGAGCTAAATCCCCAGCCCCTCTGGCTACTTCTTGATGAGAGAACTATTTCCTGTGAGGGGACAGAGTTAGGGTCTCCACTTGATTGACTTTAGGGTGAAGGGTTGATGAGGCATCACATACAGGTGGCTGGGTTGGAAGGGTTTAGGACCATCTTAGGACAGCTTGCTGCACATGGAAAGAATCTGTTGCTTCTTCCTGTGAGCTGTGTTCTTTTGTAGCTCCCAGACTTGTCGGGTGACCTGGTAACACTTACCTGGCAGTGTCTTGGCAGGCGGCTGGCCGGTTCCTGCTGAGGTGCTTTGTCTTGGAATAGGCTTTCTGTGAAGGGAGAATTATTGTGCTAATTAGCTGCTAATTCCTTTAGAAGTTTTGGGAAATAGGTATTTTCTAAGGGATTCTTACTTGGGTGTTAGAATTTGTTAGATATACACTTTTTTTTTTTTTTTGAGATAGGGTCTCACTATGCAGTTCAGGCTGGCCTTGAGCTGACTTTGTAGCCCAGGCTGGCCTCAAGCTCGCAATGATCCTCCTGCCTTAGCCTCCCAAGTGCACAACCATGCCCAGCCTACACTTCTACTTTTTTCAAATAAACTTTGCCACTGCTTTTTGAAAAGCAAACCCAACCCAACCCCACCCCACCCCACCCTAGGAATTCCATTTGATCTAGCTATTCTTTTAGGTATCTTCCCCAAAGTGTTAAAGACATCAGACTATAGTGATACACGCATACTCGTGTTTATAGCAAAAGATTCATAATAACTATATCTTGGAAGTGACATGTATACCCATCAACAGATGAATAGATAAAGAAAATGTATTTGTACATGGTGGAATACTATTCTGTAAAGAAGGATAAACTTAAGTCTTGTGTAGGAAAATGGACACATCATAATGTTAAGTGAAATAAATCAGACGTATGAGCTTAGATATTTCATGGTTTCTCTTGTATGAGAAACCCAAAATATAAATGAAGACCAAAGTAATAGATAAGAGGAAGTAGAGGTGTAGCTCTTTCTCAGATTTTTTTGAGATAAACTTTTCTCAAATTCTTAAGAAGTCAGGAGATTGGAGGGGGAAAGAAAGGGATAAAAAGAGAACTAAGGTTTGTTGGTATGTATACCAACTCCACACAAAAAGTGTAATCATTATGTACTGCAAACATGTCCAAAAAAAAAAAAAAAAACCAGTGATGGTAGAGGAACTCTTTTTTTTCTCCCATTCAGTCTTAGGGGTCAAACTTGACCTTAAGAACACTGGGCAAAGTGGTACTGCTGAACTAATCCCCAACCCTAGAGACTAGCATAGATTACAAAAGAACAAAGTTAGCTAGGTATGATGGTACACATGTGTGATCCCAGTAGTTGGGAGGCTGAGGCAGGAGGATCACTGAGTTCAAGGCCAGCCTGGGCTACATAGTGAGTTCAGGGCCAGCCTGAGCTACATAGTGAGACCCTGTCTCAGAAAAACCAAAACAAATTATTTAGATACTGGACTTTTCCCCCCAGTGCTAGGGATTGAATTCAGAGCTTCCTGCATGTTAGGCAACAGTTATACCTGGAGCCACCTCTGCAGCCCTTTGAGCACTTGTTTGGAGGGTCTAGCAAGGAAGCCCAGCTACTCATGTACCCTTGACTGAGGAATAGTCTGTCTTGGTTACTTTTCTCTCATTGCTGAGACAAAATACCTGACGCCCAAAATTAAGGAAGAAAAAGTTTATTTAGCTCACAGTTTGTGGAGGTTTCATTCTGTACTCGGCTGGCTTCAAGGCAGAGTGGCACATGGCCTTGGTCATAATGCATGGCTGCAGAGGATAGCAAAAGCAACCAGAGCAAAAAGGGGGGCGGCACAAGCTTTTCTTCCCTTACATTGTATGCAAACTATTGGCCCCAAAGCAGGTGTAGCGTATACATTTGTAATCAATCATAAACTCTAGAAGCCCGCCTCATGACCGTGTGAGGCTTTCGCGGGAGGTCCAGACACAAACCCCTCATCTGTCAAGGGTGGTTGTCCTGTTTGACCATGTGCACAGCTTCAGGAGGGATGCATGGAGTGAGGAGGGAGGAAGGGACAGCCACATCAACCCTAGTGATCACTGAGGTGGCAGATGTCACAGCCAGATGTGCTGGCATCCTCCAGCTCTTTGAAGGTTTCTTGAGGCAGTTTCTTGCTGAGTTACTTAGGCTGACCTCCACCTTGGATCCTCTTGCTGAACCTCCTGAGCAGCCTCTAGAGTACTGATGTATGAGACTGCCCTAGGGAAGGGTTGACTTTTTTTTTCTTTTTTGGTCTTCATATTGAACTACATCCCCAGACCTTTTTACTTACTATAATTTTTTCTTTTTTTGAAACAGAGTTTTGCTGAAGTTGCCCATACTATATGTTTGAACTCCAGTCTCAGGCTCTTGGTTTTGTTTTGTTTTTCTTCCAGTACCAGGAATTGAACTCACGACCTTGCGCTTGCTTGCCAGGTAGATACTTTGCCACTGAGCTAAATCCCCAGCCTCTCCAGTCTCAGACTCTTGATAGTTGACTTTAAAAATTTTTTTTTTTTTTTTTTTGTCTTTTTGAGACAGGGTCTTGCCATGCAGTTCAGGCTGGCCTTGAGATCACTTTGTAGCCCAGGCTGGTCTCCAACTCCCAACGATCCTCCTGCCTCAGCCTCCTGAGTATTGGGATTACAGGTGTGTGCTACCATGCCCAGTTTAAAAACATTTTTTAAAAGATTTATTGAAATATACTTTCCATATTGGAGATGTGTTTTAGGTTGTGTGATTTACTGCGTTGTGAGTGTTGTCATTTGTTAATAAGTTTATATATTTGTTAGGTAAAATTGCTCTCCTCCTTCTTACTACATTGATTAATGCCATATCCAAGTAAGGCCTTAGTGGAGAGTCAGGTTGCATTTTGCATGTACTGCAGCACCTTGAATGCCCAGACTTTTGTGGCACTTGGAGGTGTACAGGACCAGGGCTCTGAGCTTCCTGCAGGTGCTGTGTGAGTCTGAGTGGGTCATCTGGTAGCTTACCTGCTGGTGTGGTGGTGTCTTCTGTAGATTTCCTTCTTTAGATGGTAGTGCCCTAAAATCAAGTCCCTCAAGCACTTCCCACTCTGTAGGGTTACTACAGTAATTTGTTTCTAGCTCATTTGTATAGCTGTATTGTTAGAGGTTTCAGAATAGCCGTGCTTGCTGGCCATCCCTGAGGTGGTTCAGGATAGTTGGACTTTTCTTCTTGTTGGAGAATGAGCAATGGAGAAAATGTGATGGTAACTTGTGGGCCTTGTTTTTTGTTGGGTTTCAGGTGTAGTGCAGGGATGGCTACAGTCCAGGTCTCAGGGGTGGGCACAGCTGCTGATGCTGACAGCTGACTCCTTCCCTGCTCCCGCCTCCTGGTAGCCACCTGTGAATTTTGATGTCCAGCTGCTCTCTTGTCAGTAATACTTTCCTACACAAGAGATTGGGAGTGAGCAGCCATTTGTAGGGTTTGTTTAAGTTCTCATTTAGGCAGAAATTTAACCAGAACTTAGTCTGGGCACAGAGGCTTATTTTAGAACTAACACTTCTTCTTTTGCTTGTTGCTCTTCAGAGTGGTGGGTCTCAATATAGAATGTTTACTCTGCTTGTAAAAAATTAAAAATCACAGGTTGGTATTTACTTGTTTTAGTCTTCTTTCTATTTATATAGAAAAGTTCAGAAATTATATAGATGCCTTCTTCGGCAAAACAACTGAGTTCTTAACTAGCTTTTGTCCAAGTTTTATGGTGAGTTTGAGGGTTCTAAAGCCATGTCCTGATTCTCGGCGTGGACTGCTCTGTTCACCCAGACAGGGTACCTTGTCTTTTTCTCTACATTTCTCCTTCTGTAGATGTGTGTGGTGTGCGTGTTTTTTATACGGTCTCCTGCATCCAGCCTCTGTTCTTGGAGGGGCTGACTTGGCAGTTGCTGGGCCCCTGCTCCACCTTTGCCTGTGCAGGCCTGCCTCTTCGTGTTCCTTGGCCATAGCCTTTGGTGCTCACCCACGTAACCCATCCCATTGGTGTCCCTCATTCTTCAGAATGACATCCCCTGCTTGCAAAACCTGGGGTAGAAGAGGCCCAGGGGCCTTCTGGGGGAGGGGAGGGGACTGTTTAAAGAGTTTCTCGTGTGTGTCTGGCGCCCTTCCGCGTGTGGTGTTGATCCTTGTGGTGCAGGGCGGTGCTGCAGGGAGGGTGTTTGCTGTGGGAGAATTGAGAACTCGGTTCCTTTGTGTCGTCCCTGTCTAGAGGGCAGGCACCTGTCTGTGTCGGTTGTGAACAGTTGAGTCTGAAAAACTTCTGGCTAGAAGAGACACATGTGTCTTTGTAATGAAGGAGGCAGAGGCAGGACTGTCCCGTGCTCAGTCATTCCACACGTAGCAGGTTGGAACAAGCACAGTGTGGCTCAGGTCATGCTGCAGACATTTTTCTCAAGGTGCTCACACCTCTGGATTGTGCCTTGCCAGGATTTGAGTTGAGACATTTTCACCTCATTGTGCCCTTTCCTGTGTCTTCTGTCTTGACTTCTGTCCTTCACAATTTTTGCTCTGTTTACACCAGATCTCATTGTATGCCCTGAGGAGATTTTAGGCCTCTGTAACTCTTCCCATATTGGTGAAATAAAGTTTTTTTTTTTTTTTTTTTTTTTTTTGAGAGAGAGTCCTGCCTTAGCCTCCTGAGTGCTAGGATTATAGGTGTGTACCACAACGCCTGGTGGCTGGTGAAATAAAGTTTATTATTATTTTTTTTGTTTTTAAAGAGTATTTCTGGGATCCTGATTATATCTGGTCTTGATTTTGCTTTCAATGCAAGGATTTTTAACTTTTAGACTGAATTTGGTGTTGCTTAAATTAGAATAGATTGTTTGTTAGTGAACACTGTTAGGTAGGGGTCTAGGAAAGCTTTTTATAAAAACAGTTTAGGAAAGTTTGGTGAGTGGCTGTAACTGGCTGGCACTTGGGATTTCCAGTGAATTTTGCATGCAGCTATTGTTTAATTATACAGGGTATATTTGATTTTTAGAAGATTTATACACTTTTGAAATAATTCTTTTGAAATTTTTTTAAAAAAATAACTTCGTGTTTGTTACTGGGTGGTGGAATATATTCTGACATTGGATTTCCAGGGTCTTTCTAGGTTTTTTTTTTTTTTTAAGGCAGGGTCTCATTATGTAGTTTAGGCTTGAATTTACTAGGTAGTTTAGGCTGGCCTAGAACTCATGGTGATTCCTGCCTCAGCCTCCTAAGTACTGTGGTTCCAGCCATGTACAGCCACACCTGGCATAAGATCTTTTAAAAGTTTGTATAATAGAATTTGTTTTTATGAATATTCCTTGCTTCTTTAGAATGAACATTTATTTAAATATTTTTGGGTTTTACTCCAGAGAGTTATATAACGGATGCATAGCACAAGAGACTTAGTTTTTAAGAACTTACAAGCAGGTCTACTCTTCCCTCCCCTCCCCCCTCCCCCCTCTCCTTTTCCCTTTCCTGTCTGAGACAGGGTCTCATTGTTAGGCTGACCTTGAACTTACTGTGTAGCCTAGCTAGCCTTGAATTTATGGTAATCCTCCTGAGTGCTGGGATTGCAGGCATGCCCACCATGCCTGGCTTCCACTTTCCTTTCTGCTTGCACCTCATCTCAGTAGGACTGCCAGGACACTATCTGGATTTATTTCTGCTTTGACAAGACTGGAGGAAAGTGTGTTCTCTCTCTTTGCAGCCCCTGCTGGGTGGAGCTTCTGCAGGCTGGCTAGGATCCTATCCCCATGGGTGTGGGAGTTGGACTTTTGGGCCCCCTGGTTCGTTCTTGGAGGTGTCTGGTGTTCTCTTCATGATGCCACTGTGGTTTCACCCTTGTCCCACAGGAACATTTCCACTGATATGTTTGAAAGGTGTTTTAGTAACAGTCATTCTTGGGGTGGATTCCTGTCCCGGTGAGTCATCCCATAATCCGTTGACTGCTGGAGAGTTGAAAGAGGCAGGGAGACCAAACTGGGGTGCTTCTGGGTATCAGACCTTGCTCCGAAAGTGCCATACTTTCCTTGGAGCCTGATTCTTCATCAGAGTGCGTGGCAGGTCGTCAGTGACAAGACTTACGGTGGGTTTTGGCTCATCCCACGGGCAGTGAAAACCAGAGCACCAGTTGATGTGCAGTGTTCAGAAGGTGTGCCGTGGTGGTAGAGGCTGTCCTGGGGCTGTGGTTAGTCCGGACCTCACTAAGTCTGCTGTTGGAGTTCATGTGGTAGCTTGGTCCAGGAGTAGTGTTGTGGAGATTTCCCCGAAGGGTTCTGGTGGATTGTATGAGCAGTGCAGGCAAGGACCTGCTGAGCTTCTCCTGGCCGTGCCTGTGGACTCGCTGTCCAGGACTGTGGCTGCAGGCATGTGCCCCGCCCCACGGGCACAGTTGCAGTATGGCTCAGACAGGTTTCTACCCCTCGCCAGCTCACTCTTCTGCACAGAGAACTTCGATGCTTATTTTTTTCTTTGGTACAGTTTTCAGCACTAACCTGGTTGATTTTTATCTCTGTAGAAGCAGAGGTATTAGGTCACCCATATGTGTGTTCATGACTCATAGTTACCTGTATTAAAAATTGCACCTTTCAGAAAACTTCTGCTTACTAAGAACAGTGGGACCTACTAGAACCTCGATTGTTCTGAGTAGGAAATAATGTATAAGAACTATCATGATGTCTGTACTTGAATGCTTTATATCATGCATTGAGGTAATATTCAGACATTTGCCTTTGAGAGAAATGGAAAAATGCAGTTACTTTGATAATTTGATACTGAATCTTTCTTTAGAAGGGACTGTGTTGGATTCTCTTAAGACAGTGTCTTCCAAACTGAATCATGAGCCAGCATGTCTTATTTTAAAAATTTCCTCCAAACCAAGGCCGCAAGAAAGTTTGTACTTTTGCCATTTATGTTTAATTACGCTGTTAGTCCAAATTGATTTTTGTGTGAGATAAGGAGCCCACTCCCCATAGTTTTCCAGTGCACACTGTCTGTCCCAGCCCCATCTCTCAAGAGACTGTTTAGTGCTCCCTGGCCACTGTAGTCCTGGACATGGGGCGTGTGCAGTGTGTCTGAGCTTGCTCTGTGTCCCATTAGTCAGCTGTCTGTCTTTGGATGCTATTGTCTATGTTCACTAAGTGGCCTAATTGTTGCGGTATGGGGATATGCAGTTGACTTATATGCCATCAGTTGACGCTTTGTATTGAGAAATTTTCTTTTCTGCAGACAAAAAAAATCTAAGAATGCTATAGGCATTCAAATGGGGCCAAGGTCCCTTAGCCAACACAGGCAGGACTAGAACCCTAACCATGGCTGTCAGCCTCCACCATCCATTCATGGCTGTGCCTTCACTGCCTCGTGCTGATCTGGGTCCTTTTTGGTCCAGTACTGTAGGGAAATAAAAGTGGCCATGGCGCAAAGATGCATTGGAGGCGTAGTGAGTTCAAAACCAGCCTAGGCCACATAATGAGACTCTGTCTCAAAAAACAAAAAATGGTGAAAGGAAATGTCCTGGTCACTTCTACCCCCTTGCCCTCTTTTGTTTCTTTCCTTACTTGAGATTGGATTTTCATATGTTGCCCAAACTCACTTCCAACTCCTGGGCTCGAGATCCTTTCCTCATCTCCTGAGTGTGGGAACTGTGGGCACACACTGCTGTGCCCGCTGTCTTGAGTTTTCAATAGGAGTCGCTTCCTCAAGGGATCTAACTTAGTTTATTTCAGTTTTGAAAATATCAGCATACAAGTTGATGCTGTTTGGGTAATTTTTATTTGACTTTATTTCCTTTCTTGCATGTTACCTCCTGCAAACTGGCGGTAAGTTGCTGTAAATTTATCAGCTGTGACCACCTTTGGTTTAAATGAAGTGAGTCTCTCATAATTGATAAACATATAAAGCTCAGTTTTGTTTACTTAGTCTAAGTACATGAGTCTGTCTAGGAGCAAAACCTGAGTTTTTTAAAAGAGGAGTTGACTTGATTGATTTGAGACAGGGTCTCCCTTTGTGTAGTCCAGGCCAGCCTTGAACTCACTATATAGCCCAGGATGGCCTCAGACTGGCAGTGATCCTTCTACCTCAGCCTCACGAATGCTAGAATTACAGATGTGTGCCCCCACACCCAGTTTGGATCATAAAATTTGTTCAAGGGTTTCTCAGCTGATAGTTACCTTGTTATTAATTTGTTCGTTATTACCTCAGATGATTATAATACTTTGATTAGAACCAAAATGGAAATTTTTTTTTGTTGTTGTTGTTGTGTTGTTTGGTTTGGTTTTTTTGAGATAGGGTCTTGCTGTGTAGCTCAGGCTGACCTTGAACTTGCGGTGATCCTCCTGTGTCCATCTCCTGAGTGTGGGGTCACAGGTGTGTGCCACCATGCCCAGCTTTTTAAAAAAACAGTTCTGTACATGTTGTTGATCAAGGTTCAGGGTCTTTTTTGGTCCAGTACTGTATATTCATTACTGTAACATTTGCTGGCTGTACTGTGTGCACTGCATCACTGCAGTTGTGTGTTCTGTTGTATGTTATAGTACTGCATACAAACATTATGCAAACAAAAGCAAAGTCATCCCGCTGGAGTTTCCTTTGAATGTTTTTGTTCTGAGCACTGTAATGTACATGCCATATATGATTCCTCATTTAAATACCGACTCGTTTTAAGGATCTGGTCACTGGAATGGAACTTGGTCATTAAAGGGGGAGCATCTGTATAGGACTTGGGTGAGCAAAGAAATCATATTGCTTGAGCCTGCAGTTTTGAAGTAACATTTGTGACTGAGGAGCTGGGAGAGAGTGGCTTCCAGAAGGGTTTCTATCTTGAAGGCATGTCACATCTGGCAGGCACCTTGGGCCCTGCCCAGTGCCAGCTCCTCCCACCCACGCAGGACATTTCCAGGCTTTGTTATGGTGCTCTTGCTGTGTTGTGCAGTGTGCATGACCAGTTAGAGCATAGCTTCTTTGGTTGGCACCTGCTGCCTGGGGTCCTGGCAGTTCTCCATCTGGTCTCCTTTGTGCTCTCGGCATTCGATGTACATCAGACTTTGGACGGCTAGAATAGGGGATCTTGAGTAGAGCCTGAGTCTTCCTGCTTGTCTGTGCCTGCTACTGCCATCCTCCCAGTGGGAAGGACTTAATCTTGTCCTGCAGAGCAGGTTCCAGGCCCTAGGAGATCATGGGCATGGGGTGTATAGGAAAGGGCTGTTGGACAAGCTGCCTTGTGGTTGTCCACTGGAGCCCTGTGATGTGTGTCTGCAGAACTTCATCCCAGGAGTTCTGCTGCTGCAAGGGGGAAGCAGGGAGACCTGAAGCTTTGCTATTTGTGGCTTCATTGACTTTTGTGGAATCTTCTGTCTGAAGCTAGACCACTTCATCTTACTTTGAAGGGAAAAGGAGGGTAAGATTTTAAAATATAAAGAAAAATTGCTTTATGGTGATTATTATACAGCTGTAAACTGGAGGCTTGGGAGGGGGAGTAGACTGGGTCAGTAATTGCTTATTCAGTTTGCTTGGGAAGTATTCAACAACCAAAACAACAGTTTTACATCCCTCACCTCAGACACAGCACAAAGCATCTTTAGGTGGTGGGATTATGTAGGGGACAAATCATGGGGAGTGAAGTTTTGAAATATCAGGGGCATATCTCTGCTGTAGCCCTTGTTTATTTCTACTGGGTGAAGCCCCTAGGCAGGGCTCTTCTAGGTGGATACTGCGCTGAGCTTATTTTCCCACTGTGACAACTGAGGGCTGGAAACTTGCATTTAGAGGCCAGGTTCATCTTTGTATCTCTCCCTGTACTGTCATTAAAGGAAATAATCAAATGTTTCTCATATTGTAACAGTTGTAACTGTTTTCCAAGCTGTCCCCCCTCCCCTCTCTGCTCTCCTCTCTTCCCCTCTCCTCCCCTGCCCCCCTTTTCCCTTTCTCCCTCTACTCTTTCTTTTTTTCTCCCTTCCCTCTTTTCCTTTCTTTTCTTTTTTTCTTTTCTTTTTTTGGAACTGGGAATCGAACTCAGGATCTTGTGCTTGCCAGGCAGGTACCCTGCCACTGAGCTACATTCCCCAGCCCTCTTTCTGTTTTTTGAGACAGGGTCTTGCTCTGTAGTTCAGACTGGCCTTGAACTCACTTTGTAGGCCTGGATCACCTCAGACTGAGGGCTGTCTTCTTACCTCAGCCTCCTGAGTGCTGGGATACTCCCCGCTCCCCAGGGGTGTTTTCTTAGGCAGTTTTTGGACATGAGGCCCCTCTTTTTTTTCTGTATCACAGCTCTGGGCCAGAACATGGGTAGGCCAGGCAATTCTGCTGTTCTTCACATGCTGCTACCCCTTTAGGGGTGCTTGTAACTAAGCAAGAGCTTAGTCTTGCTGAGTTGGGACTAGTGAGCAATAGTTCCTTTCATCTTATACTTACATACATTAAAGGCTTCCTTGTGACAGGTGGAGGAAGAAAGGAACTTGTAACTTGGCATATGCAGTCAGTGGGGTTCTGTGCTGCCAGGAAATAGAGAGTTTGGGGAGGAGGAAAGGGGACACGTGAATGCCACGTGTTAGCTCAGGTGAGAGAGTCACAGCACTTCTGGGGCCGTTGTGCTAGGCCAGAAGTTGTGGCCATTCCCCGAAGGGGGTCTAGTGAGCCTCTCGGGTTGGATGGTCTTCTTTCTTTAATTTTTATTTCTGAATTAGTTCTGTGCATAAGGTACATTTATTTGGGGGTGAATTCTTACCTGTTTCAAAGAATGTAAAATGAATGAATGGATCAAAGGGTGGAAAGCTATGTTTATTACAGCAGCTTGTGTAAAGTGGCCTTACATCCATATTTGTTACCACTCAATCTAATTATGCACACCTATATTCTTCGGTGCCTAGGATATCCCTGTGTTGTGCTTTATGTTTGTGTGTACCACCTGACCAAGTTACAGTGCCAAGTTCTGAGCCATAGTGGTCAGTTGTGGTGTCCACTGCCAGGAATTAGCCAGTTAGAGAAGAGCACTCCTGTCATAACAATGTCAGTGTGAGAGGTGCTTGGGCAAGTTTTCCTAGGCGTAGTGTTGTCACGCAGCGTGATAAAAAATGTGATGATCGCTGCTCCCAAGTGCCATCCAGTGGGAAGGCGACACTCGGAAGGTTAGTAACAGCGTGAGACAAGTTTTAGCTTGTTGAGTGCAGCCAGTCTGTTGTGAGCTACAGTTGAGGAAGGGTGTCGTAAATCACAGATCACAAACAACATTTATGTGAAGCTCTGTCAGTTTCAATGGCATTCGGAGATCATCCTGCTTCGAGTTCCTGCTTTCTAAGAAATATCATCAATCACAGGAGATGAAACTTGGCCTGTGGTTATAATCCTGAGACCAAGGTTCAGTGTTCTCTCTCTTTTTTTTTTTTTTCAGTGTTCTCAATGAAATAACCCAATTCTCTTGGGCTGATGTCAGTCAAGATCCAACGTGGAAGTGTTGATGGTGTTTTGTGACCTTGATGGAATTGTGTGAGCTTAGTTTTTACCCAGAATGTGGTGGTGAACACTGAGTATTATTGGAGCTTATTGGAACATTTAAGAGATGATGTGTGTAGAAAATGGCCCGAGAAATGGGCAGATGGTTTCATCCTCCATCACAGCCGCTGTGTGTCACATGTCACTCGTGGCACAGCGATTTCTGTCAGATAAAAACTTCATGGTATGTCTTCATCCACCTTGTAAACTAGAACAGGTACCATATGGATTCTACCATTTCCCCAAAATTCAAAATGGTATGTGTGTATGTTTGTATTTTTTATTTGAGGTTTTTTTTGGAGACAAGATCTTGCTATGCAGTCCAGGCTGGCCTTAAATACATTGTGTAGCCTAGGATGGCCTCGGACTCTTGGCAATCCTCCTGCCTCAGCCTCTGGAGTGCTGGGATTACCGGTAGAGGCAGACTAACTTCTCAACAGCATGGGGTGCAGTTCCGGGTGGAGATACTTAAATTGTTAGGATAATGTAGATGAAGAAACACTGAGAGGGTATTGAATTAGAAATTTGGGGAATGATAGCAGGGAGGAGAGATGGTGGGTGGCCCTTCGAAGATGAAATTGACAGGACCTAGAAATTGGCTGTGTGTGTATTTGTCTGAATTAATAGTGACTAAAGACAAGGCCTTTGCATTGACCTATGTCCTCAGCAATTTTTAAATTTTTTATTTGAGACAGGGTTTCTCTGGGTTTCTAACTTGCCGAGGCTGGGCTTGAATTTATGACTCTCCTGCACAGCCTCCCACAGTGCTGGGGTTACAAGTCTGTACGTGACACCTGACCTTAGCTGGGTTTTGATGGTGAGAGGGAAGCAGCAGCTGATTTCTAAAAGCAGGGTGGGGATTGAGTAGGAGCAGACTGAGGGCTCTTGATGTATTCTGTGCACTTGAGGAGAGCAGGCTCACTGGAAAAGTCTGTGGTCAGCAGTGTCTGCAGGTGGCATGGATGAATGGTGAGTTTAGGAGAGAGCTGAAGTGACAGTTGGGATTTAAGCAACATACTTGTTAAAGCTGCACTGGTCTGTGGGTTGCAAAGGAATGAAGAAAACAGTTAAGGAGCTGGTAGAGGAAAATCTAGCAAGTGAGGTGAAGCAGAAATAAAGTTAGCAAGAGGGAGCCTGGGATACAAGTGATTTACAGGATAAGTGCTGCCATGAGGCCAGCACAGATGAGCGCCTGCTTTTGCTTGTGGTTCTCACCATTGAGTCAGTGTTTTATAGGTCAAGGAGGGTTTTGCCGTTTAGACTTCAGATGCTCTCTCCTGGAGCCCAGAGCGCAGAGGCTGTGGTGGGGTGGGAGAGTGGTATGTGTGACTGATACAGATGTGGGCTCTGGAGCTTGAGCTGGACCCTAATCTGTAGGCAAATTACTCAGCTGCTCAGAACTTGGTTTCTTATGAGAAGTATTCTGTTGCTTCCGAAGGCATTGTTGTAGTGGTTGGGAAACTCTGTTTTGGAAGGTCCAGAAGTGGCTATGCTTTGCTTGGTTGGTGGTGGCTGGGGAGGCCACCATTTGTTAACACTTTTTTTGTTTGTTTGTTTTTTTCCGGTACCGGGAATTGAACTCACGATGTCGCACTTGCCAGGCAGGCGCTGTGCCGCTGAGCTAAATCCCCTTGTTAACACTTTTGAGCCCACGTTAGTGCCAGGACACTCCAGACTTTGGGCATGTCACTGAAGGAGATGCGCCATGTGAGCATGGAATCTCATTGTGTATCCAACCATACCCACCCAGGCCAGATGAGTTTCCTGCATTTTTGCTACTTGAGAGTTCTGTAAATACCTCTTGAGTGAGGAAGCAGGTTCTATGTGGCCAGTCCTGGGGACTGGAGGGTTTTGCATGTACAGGGAGGTCAGGAGTGGGGTGTGAATGCCATGTGTAGGAGGCTCTCTAGCTTCCCTGCTCTCAGCCTGTGAACCACTTCCAAGGATGCAAACATCCCTTCATGAGAGGACAGGAAGTAGAAGGAAGAGTGCAGGCAGAGCCATTTAGCAAGACTGCCAGATAGGGATTGTGGAAGACAACACCCAGAAGTAAGCTTCCTTTGTTGGTCTCAAGGAAACACTTTGCTTCCTTTTGGTGAAGTTCTTTGGTTGCAATGGCTGGGCACTAGGGTACATTAGTGATACAGAGAGGTGGTATTCTAAGGTCGGGAACACATCTAGCCTGCCAAAGGGACACTTGTTTAGAAATCATCTACCCAGCAGGTATTCATAAACTTTGTTTTCAGTGAAGGAAAAAGCTTACCCAGTACTGGCTCATTTAGGTGAGTAGAGATTCACTTTTGCTGCACATGCGATCTCTATCTCTGCTTACCTTTTCCTTACCCCTCCACTGACAGTGTGTCTCAGTTGTTATGAATTTATTATCTGAGTTGCTGCCGTGAGCTTACAGTCCAATTAAAAAGAGCAGTTCACATTTAGGAACAGGAATGTATGAGAATATTATGCCAAATATGGAAGAATCATAGACTTTCAGATCTGAAGTTGTGAAAAGGCTGTTTTTTCTTAATAATTAAAAACAATAATTTTAGAAAAATTATAGCATCACACGAGTACTAGGCACAGCAACTTCTATTTTTCTACTCTCAAAATAAGATTTAAGAAACTTATAGCTCTCTAAATTATAGAATATAAAATCTTCAAAGGAAAGTATTTACCATCCAATGTGGATTTTAGGGTTACTTGTCTTTGTTTTGCTTTGTTTTTTTGAGATAGGGTCACACTTCGTAGTGCAGGTTGACCTTGCACTCGCAGCAGTCCTCTTGCCTCAGCTTTCTGAGTGTTGGTTCCATGTCTAGTTTTGAGAAAACTACTGTAGGTTACCTTGGAGAGTATTGTTGTTATAACTGTGTTAAATCTCCTAGTCCCCTCCCGTTCATTTAGGTTTTGAATTTCTTTTCTTTTTAAAATTTCTTTCAACAATGGTTTGTTCAGGTCTTAACACCTCTTTGGTTCAAGTGTTTTTCCTTTTTTCTTTTTTTTTCTTTTTGTCTCTTTAAACTTTAATTTGTGGAAATTTATGACTGGAAAAAAAAACACCCCTTTTTTTTTTCTTAGAATGAGATGGGCACATTTCATTTGAATGCATAGCATACCACTCTAAATACCCTAATTTTCTTTCTTTTTTTTTTTTTTTTTCCAGTACTGGGAATCGAGCTCACAACCTTGCGCTGGCCAGGCAGGCGCTGTGCCGCTGAGCTAAATCCCCAGCCCCAATACCCTAATTTTCTTACAAGGGCTTGAGCAGTCACATACAGTAACAGTAAAATATATTTAAATGGGTCTCACTGTGTAGTTTAGGTTGGCCTTAAACTCACCGTGGAGCTTAGCTTGGCCTCAAACCCTCAATGATCCTGCTGCCTCATGCTCACAAGTACTCCAATTACAGGTGTGTGTCACCACACCCAGCCTAAAATACATATTTTGGTTTTTTTTTTTTTTCAGGTACGGGGAATCGAACTCATGACCTTGCGCTTGCCAGGCAGGCGCTGTGCTGCTGAGCTAAATCCCCAGCCCTAAAATACATATTTTAAATAACAGAAAGAATGAGTGCTTTCTTTAGCTTAATTGCGTGTGGTTCAGTTTATTGCTAAATGTTTAATTTTTTAGATGCTGTTAAGAATTGTTTTCTTGATTTGCCTTTCACATTGTTCATTGTAGTATATGAGACTTGATTTTGTGCCCTGACCTTGTGTTATGTAACTTGAGGAACTCATTTATGCGCTGTAATAGTTTTAGTTTGTTTTAGAGTCTTTAGATTTGCATTCCGTTCTGTGAGTTTCTAGCAAGGCACTTCACTTTAGTTCAAGCTTTTAGTTGTGTCCCATTGATGGTAGTGTTTGGTTTCCTTTGTGTTTTCTCTGCTGGCTCTGTCACTACATGTTGAATTCTGTCTTGACAAGGGTCCAGGGAGAAAATACAGAGTTCTTGCAAGGAATTCTGTGAATGAGACTTGTAGCATGAGAAGAGTATTTTCAGGGAAATGTGTCTGATTCTGTGCTTCCTTCTTAACAAAAGACAGACTGGTACCCAGTGTCCTGCAGTCTATCCCACTTGGATTGTTCATTTTGTAGAGATAAAACAGATGGGTGCTGAGAGAAGTTGAGAATAAATAAGCATTGTTCTGTAGGAGTGTCATCCTGGGGAAGCAAAACAGCCACAACACCAAATTCTGACCTCTTGGATATTTCCAGTGCCCATGACCCTGATCATAAAATGGTGAGGTTGACACTGAACTCCAAAGACAGTATGTACATGTTTTCTTTTGAGTTTTGTATTGTCTTAGCCTGTTTTCTGTTACCATAGCAAAATACCTGAGACTGTAATTTATAAAGTAGACAGATGTACAGTATTTTCCCTCACAGTTCTGCAAGTCCAGGAACAGTGTCAGTACCAATGTGGCTTTAGTGAGGGCCTCAGGCTGCTCATGGATGGTGGGGAAGAGGAAGTGCAAGCAGGTGCATGGGCTGGACTCCTGGAGAGAGGTGATGACTGCTTGTGAGGGCTCCGGTGCTTCATCAGGCCCCACCCTCCCTGAACTGCCCTTCAACACGAGTGGAGGTGGGAAGAGCCGAGTGGAGGTGGGAAGAGCCGTTTACACTCCAGCAGTGTGCTGCTTTGGAGCTCTGGAGTTGGCTAAGAGCTGGAGGCTCAGTCGTCAGTGTCTTCCTGGTGTGGGCCTTCTGAAACATGGGCAGGCAGGGTTTCAGGTGGAGGTGTGGTGCTGTGATGGTGGTGGGTGCCTTCTGACCTCATCCTCACTCAGCTGGCCCTAGGGAGGACCGGGAGGGGGCCAGCAGCTTGTCACTTAGGAGCCTGTGAATGGCAGCCATGGGCTTCCTGCCTGAAACTCAGTGCCTGTCCGGGACATTGGGACTTGGCTGCCCTGTGCAATCCTGTAGTACGTTTGGCTTCTGTCTGTGTGGTGTGGAAGTGGTTCTTACAGTTTGAATTCATTTTCAGGTGTTTTTCAGTTTCTGGTCTGACGTTTCCCCTTTTTCTTTTATAGCTGTGTATCTGTTCACCTTTTAAAATACGTTTTATCCCCTCTGAACTTGGTAAGTGCAGGAGCCTGGTTGCTCCCCTTGGCTGACTACTGTCCTGTGAAACTGTATGTGGCTGCCCAGCCAAGCTTGTGGCTATGTGTGTATGTGGGTGTCCACACACGTGCTAGTCCTGCCTCACCTGTTACCATTTTGCACCCTTTGCTTTGCACTTTTCTTCTTAAATGGGGTATAGAGAGAATCATGTTGGAATATGTTTACTTCTTGCTTTGTATTTCCTGTAGTGAAAGAAATGAATCAAAGGAAGGTGTATGTGAGGAGCGTCTTTCCTCTCTCATCTTCATTTCTACCCATACCTCTTCCCTCCCTTTCCCTCCCCTGCCCCCTCCCCTTCTCCTTCTCCTTCTCCTTCTCCTTCTCCTTCTCCTTCT
>NW_004955541.1:2913170-3036993 GCF_000276665.1 Chinchilla lanigera | reverse complement strand
CCTTCTTTCCTTCCTTCCTTCCTTCCTTCCTTCCTTCCTTCCTTCCTTCCTTCCTTCCCTCCCTCCCTCTCTCTTTTTTTATTTTTTATTTTTTGAGACAGGGTCTTGCTATGCAGTTCAGGCTGGCCTTAAGCGCACTTTGTAGCCAGGCTGGTCTTCTGACAATCCTCCTGCCTCAGCCTCTTGAGTGCTGGGATTATAGGCGTGTGCCACCAGGCCTATACCTCAATTCTAAGTGCTTAGTTGTCTTTATTCATGTGTAAGCTGTCTCTCTCATTCGGAATCAAAGGAAACAGTAACAAGTAGTATCCCATTCATCCCATTCCTTTCCCCGCTTATAAGGGTATACAAGAAAGAGAGCAAGAAAGACAGGGAGTCTTGTTTTCCTGGGAGGAGGCTAAGGTCAGGCAGAGGATCTCCAGAGCACAGGTGGGCACCCCACCCCCAGCATCCTGGGCTCCATGGTCTGTAGTCAGTCTGCCTGGGATATTTGGCCTGTGACATTTGGCCTCACTCACAAGGAAGTGAGGCAAGGCTAGAGCTGTGGTCTTCAAGCAGTGCCTCCTTTTTGTGCATTCTCAGAGGTTAATTTAAGGTGTGCCATGCACGTGCACACTTGCTGCCAGTCATTTCTAGAGGTGGTGATGGCCTGTGGGATCTGGAGCCAGCTGGGTTTGAGTACTGGCTCCAGCCATTCCCTGTGCAACCCTGGCTGAGTCCCTGGCTGAGTGTCACACTCCTGTGGCCTGTTTTCTCATCTGTCAAGTTGGAAATAACCCTGACTCTTACCTTTTGTGGTAACTGTGAGGGTTAAACAGTTAGTACTAGGTTAAACTAGCTGGGGGTGGCGGTTCACACCTGTAATCCCAGCACTTGGGAGGCCAAGCAGGAGGATCTCTGCGTTTGAGACTGGCCTGGGCTGCATAGTCAGTTCAGAGCCAGCCTCAACTGCTTGTTGAGACTCTGCATGCCCACCCCGCCCCCAAAGGGTAGGTAAAACCATATGGAATCATGTTTTTTTTTGGTAAGAAACAATTCAAGGAGCTCCTGTATGTAGTTTGTTGTTTCTCCCAGTGGTTGTATTTTGCAAAACTGTAGTATGTGATAACTCAGATATTGGCGATGATGAGATTCATTAGTCTTACTCAGATTGTCCCAGTTTTCCTGACACTCAGGTCTGTGAGGAAGAAGATTTGCTTCTGTGGCATTTGTCACCATAGGAGGATCTGCTGCCCTCTAGCACACCCACCTCCCTGACCATCTTCTCTTTAACCCTTGGAAACCACTAATTTGTTCTCCATTTCTAAAATTTTGCTATTGAAGGATGTCATATAAATGGAATCATAGAAACGTAACCCTTTGGGATTGACTTGAACCCCTGTATCTTAGCCAGTGTATATCAAGTGGTGCCTGTATCTCCAGTTCCATCTTGTGCTGAGCTGTGTTCCATGGTGTGGTTATACCAGTTTGTTTAACTTTCAGCCATTGAGGGACATCTAGGCTGATCCACTTTTTGGGCAGTTATATAAATATAACTGCCAGGCTGGGCATGGTGGCAGACGTCTGTAATCCCAGCACTTGGGAGGCCAAACAGGAGGATCGCTGCAAATTCAAGGCCAGCCTGGGCTACAAAGTGAGTTCAAGGCCAGCCTGAACTGCATAGCGAGACCCTATCTCAAAAAGATCCCCCTGCCAAAAAAAAAAAAAAAAGCCAAAAGATACACCTGCCATAAAAATACTTGAGGAGATGATTGGACCCCTTTGGACCTATAGAAACAGCAGTCTTGAGTGGTCTAACTTCTTGGGTCAGGCTCTGAGCACATTGCTGCTGTGAGTGATGGTCTCTGTCCTGTTGAGTGGGCATCATCTTGTGTTGCTGGATGAACCCTGATACACGTCTCAACCACCTGTGTGGACATGTACAATAGGAAATAGGGAGGTAAATCTGTTGTAGATGGGAAGGGGATCAAGAGATGAAGGGAGGGAGGAGGAGAGGGAGTAAAAAGATGTGTTTTGTACATGTACCACCTAGCCACTGTGAATACTACCATTATACTGTTCTAATAAACTTTTTTGAAAATTGCCAGGAAAGCCATCGTGCCACACTGGCCTCGTGATACCTATAGTCTGCTGCTGCTGTTCAGTAGTTCATTGGGAAGAGACAAGAAGAGACTCAGTCCTGAGGCTGTTCGGGTGTGACTGCCCCCCAGAACCCAGGGTTCCATGGTTGTGGAACCATGCACTGGCTCGCTCGGCCAGTGCATGTGTAGTGCCCCCTGTACTGGCCTCTCATAGTGGTTCATGGGTTTTAATAAGAACTTACCCAATCAGCCCAATTCACAGTAGTGAGAATTGTGGTTCTACCAAAGAACTACAAGTGATAGAAAAGTAGCTCTGTGGCTGACAGTGGTTACAGACGTGGGACTGAGGCCTGTTGCCTATTTTTTTTTTTTTTTTTTTTTTTTTGAGACAGGGTTTTACTGTGCAGTTCAGGCTGGCCTTGAACTCACTTTGTAGTACAGGCTGGCCTCAGACTCACAACATCCTCCTGCCTCAGCCTCCTGAGTGCTGGGATTCAGGCGTGTGCCACCATGCCTGGCTGAATTGATCATTTTAAAAGCAAGGTACGGTGGCACACCTATAATCCCAGCACCCAGGAGGCTGAGGCAGGAAGATTGCCGTAAGTTCAAGGCCAGTCTGGGCTACATAGCAAGAGACCTTGTTTCAAAATTAAAAAAGGCTTAGTGATCTTGAGAAACTGTGATTAGTAGCTATTGCATTTAGTTGGTAAAAATGGTCAAGAATCAAATAGTGATAAATGTAGTTTGATGAGTAATCTAAAATGTGGGGCATTGGGAAGAAAACAAACTCATGGTGGCGGGATACTGGAATCATGATTCCGAGTTGCAATCACGTGAAGCATAATTGATCTGTGTTGCCATCTTGTGTCTTTGTGAATGGATTCCTAGACAGTGTGGAGGGGCTGGTCTCCACAGGGCATTGGCCAGGCAGGAACCTCAGGCATAGCCTGAGTGGATGGGGGCGGTGCTCAGCGGGAAGGAGCTGTGAGTGGCCACGAGGTGTAGAGGATGCAGCACGCATACCCTTGACAAAGTTTTGATTCTTGCCGAGATTGCTGCCTAATTCCATTTACATCGTGGATGGAAAGTGGAAGGGCCCATCTGTAGAGGACAGCCAGGACGCGTCTTCTCACAGCCTGGCCTGTGGGCCTTGTGTGCTAGGACGGAGAGTTGAGAGCATACACCTGTGACCAGCCCAAGTGCATCTTTACAGCTTCCTGTAGTCCTGCCGTGGCTAATTGAGACGGAGAGGGCTGAGGTTGAGATTGGCGCTGACGGTCCAGTTTTACTCTCGTTTCAGAACTCACGGCCCTGCTGGATTTGACACACAGTCCCCAGCCCCGCTGACTTCCGCCATGGAATCGGTGAGTGCTGGCTACATTCTCTCCACAGTTGGTGGTACTGACCTTGGCTCATGACTGTGAGCAGCAGGATATACAGGGCTTCCATGCTGGGTTCTTGGGCTTGGTGGAATTTTGCTCAGTGTTTGATTTTTGTCCTGGCTTTCACTCAGGATGGCTCACAGGGTAGCTGTGAGTTCTGTGGGGGCAGATAAGTAGTAACTTCACTGTGACGAGGAACTCAACTGAAAAATCAAATGGGTCTTTAGCTTCACTCAGAAAAGCAACTTTTTTTCAGGTTTCACCAGCCCTAGATAGTCTGGAGACTCTGCAGGTACAGTTTTCTGGCACTTTGTGTGTGTTGCAGTAATTTTACCTGAGAAACAGCTTTGGGAGGAAGCAGAGCAGGCTGGGGGCTCTGGTATGGCTGTGCTGCACTACCTGGAGGGACCACTGGGGCACGGCTGTTGCTACTCAGGCTGTCCCTAGAAGCTGGGGGCCATGGTGTGGTCAGGCAAACAAAGAGCGTCCTAGCTTGTTTTCCTGATTTCTCGCCTCCCCCAGTGCGCCTGGCATGTGCTGTGAGAGGAGGGGCATCTACTTCTGTAAAGGCTCCATTGGCTTTGCGTCTGACCGAGGATGAAGTCCTCCCTTGGAGGATGCATTGCTTTAGTGTTTTATACCTTGCCCGTGTAACAATCATTGTTTTAAAGTAAAACAGTCCAAATGTACGCGATCTGTTTTATGTTGTTATCCCTAGAAGACATGATCAGACGTATTACCCTTTATTCAGTCACTGCAAAGCCAGGCCAGCCACTTTGAAACTGGCCTGACTGGTCCAGTCTCGAGACCAGGGTGTTTGCTTGGCCACAAGGGCAAGACATCTCTGGTGATAGGCGTGTGGTTATACTCAGGGCAGGGAGCAGTTAGGAAGAAGCCAGATGGCAGGGGGAGGTGTTGGTGGTCAGGTGAGGTTTGTCAGGCTTGAAGGTGGGTCTGGCTTGGTTGTCATCAGAGGGAACTGTCAGGGGTCAAGGTGCTTTGGAGGAAGGCCAGCCATCCTCCCACACCTCTGTAGAAAGAGGGCCTCAATGAGTAATAAGGAACAGCAGAATACTGCTTGTCTTTGTGTGAAAATTTGATTATTAATAAGCATTTAGTGACTCAAAACACATTTTCCAAATAGGAGCCAGGCATGGTGGTGCATGTCTGTAATTCCAGCACTCGGGAGGCTGAGGCAGGAGGATCACCATGAGTTCGAGGCCGGCCTGCACTACAGTGAGACCCTGTCTAAACAAAACAAAACAAAAGGAAACCATATCAGGACTCTGTCCTCAGAATCAGAGATTGGCCTCCTTGGCCTGCACCCCAGTGGAGGCTGAGCCAGAGATCATGTAAATTTGGAAGGTATCAGGCTACAGAAATGGTGGTCTTTTGGGCACACTATGGTGACAGTCCAAAGTGCTTGTTTCCATTTGTTTCTGTGATCTGTAAATGTTTGGTATTGATTATGACTTTTTATGTCTTTGATATTCCTGCTCAGGAAAGCATCTTCCTGCATAGCAGGGAGGCCTCCTGGCCATGAGTGGGGAACAGTGTGTAACAGGGTGTCGGGACCCATGAGCAGCTCGAGCCTTCTCCTGAGGGGTGCTCTCCAAGGTCTTTCCTTAAAATGCAGAGTGTTAGAAACAGAGTTCTGCAGGCTCTCCAGTAAGCTTTCATTCTTTTAACATCACTTGTTCTTTTTTATTATTTTGATTTTGGTGACTTAAAGTAGAGTTTGAATGGTCGAGATACAAGGCCATTATTCCTGGCAGCAGGCCTAATGGTGTGCACTGCTGTGTGCTGCAGTACCCTGAGGTGTGGACAGACGCTGGGCTTGTCCTGCCTGGGGCATTGCCAGGGACAGGACAAGCTGTGTTGCTGTGTGAATGACACATATCTTCAGCTCTCCTCATCTCCATTTCCTCCTGGGAACTGGTGATGGTCACTCGCATCACAAATTTCTTCTAGTGGAAGTAAGACTATAGATACATGTTTAAAATAATCAGATCTAGTGTGTTTTTAAAAAAACCTTTATACAATTCTGGCTTAGACTGTCCACTGGTGCATCTCTCTTTTCATTAGTATCTCTCCTGATGAGTCCCAAGGCTCCAGGTCTTGCGACTTTCCAGGGAAGTGAAAAGATCAAGGTGGCCCCTGATGGCACATGCTGCTGGCTCACCTTGAGTTTGTCTGCACAGTTGCTGACGGAGCAAGTTTGGCATTCAGACAGAACTGTGTCCATGACTGACCTGAGCTGCATGAGAATACTAAATTATACTACTTAAGAAATGGGGATGAGTGTTTGTTTGTTTGTTTGTTTCTTTTTTTTTTTTCAGATAGGGTCTCTCTGCAGTTCAGGCTGGTCTTGAGCTCACTTTGTAGCCCAGGCTGTTCTTAAACTTGCACTGATCCTCCTGCCTCAGCCTCCAGAGTGCTGGGATTATAGGTGGGCACCACCACACCCATCTGGGTATGAATGTTTCCAAAATCTTTTTTTTCTTTTCTTTTTTTCTGAAACAGAGTCTTGCTGTGAAGTCCAGGCTGGCCTTGAACTCACATTCTTCCTGGCTCAGCTTCCAAGGTGCTGAAATTGCAGGCCTATACCACCACGACTGGCAGCATTTTTTTTTTTTAAAGTGGTATGCCATCATACTAAAAGCAGTGTTATTTATATGACTGGAAAGTTGAATGGATTCTCTCTTTCTCATTATTTTGGTGGTACTGGCAGTTGAACCCAGGGCATTTGCACAGAGCAATGTTCCCAGCCCTTTTTTTTTCACCCCCTGTTTTTAAAATATTGAGACAGCATCCCTCTGAGTTGTCCAGGCTTGGCTCAAACTTAGGATCCTCTTGTATCTGCCTCCCAGAGTTCTGTGGTAACAGGTGTACACTGAAATGCCCAGCTTCATGTTTTATATTTTTAAATGAATATTTAAGCTGAGGGCTGGGGGTAGGGTATAGATGAGTGGTGGATCGCTTGTCTGGTGTGCAAGAGACGCTGGGTTTGATTCTCAGCAGGACATTGCCAAAAATAAAAAGAAAAGTGATCACTTTTGACTAGAAACGTTGAACTTGCAAGGCATGTGAAAAAATGATGTGCATAGTGTCCCTAAATGTGATCCCCGAGGCTCCCAGGCTACTGGCCATGGTTGTGGTTGCTGGGTTGCTCCCCCAGGGTGGTGGAAGACTTAAGTATGATGCTGAATTGGCTTAGTAGACTTGTGAGAAACTTGTAGGTCCTAATGCTAATTCTCTTCCATTTTTAATGTAGAAAGTTTTTTGTTAGGATTTAAAAATAGATAACAAAGCACACTTTGGTTCATTATTAAAGAAATATGCATAGCTGATTATGCCAGTATAAATTACCGGGTAGTATAATCTTTAGTATAATCAGTTCTTATAATTTCAGAGTTGTGGGGAATTTTCTGTGGTGAGGCTCCCTGAAACTACAGATAACTTACAGAATATTAGATGTCATTTGGGTTAGATTTGTTAATGTGAAATGTGTTCAGTTTTCTTAAGAGCTTTCCCACCCCTTGCTGCTGCCCTTATTTTTGGGTGGTGGCGTACATTGGTGAGTAAACCCAGGGGTGCTGTACCACTGAGCTTTATCCCCGGCCCTGCTATGTTGTTTTTGTATTTTGACGCAGGGTGTGCCAAGTTGCTCCGGCTGGCCCCTCTCTCAGGCTGCCTGTTCTGTAAGTGTCAGGATTTGCTTCCAAGTACCTCAGCTTCTTCCCTGAGTTCCCTGAGGGCTTTCCGTCTGCTTCTGGGAGGCACCCACATCCTAAGGGAGTGAGGCCTGGGAGAACGGCTGCACCCTGTGCTGTGGGATACTGCTTGTCAGCCCCAGGAGGCTCCTTTCTAGTGGGTTGTGTCCTCCACTTGGTCCAGGCAGGTGCTGGTGAGCTCTGGCCTTCTGCTGTGTTGTCCTCGTCAGTGTTTTGTCCCTCAGATCCAAGCGCTGGTCTGCCTGGGGCTGTCCTGGCTGTGTCTTGCCAGTGTGTGTGAGACACAAGGTGCTTCCCTATGGGTGAGTTGTTACCCTGCCGGAGTCACAGTGACACGTTTGCCCCTCACCACTGTCCCAGCCCCAAGTATCTTGGAGAGCGATGGGGTGAAGCCTGATTGGACAAGAGGAAATGTCTGTGTTGTGGTCAGAGTTGCTGGCATAACACGTGTGTTCTGCAGATTGCCATGCCTGTGTTCAGTTTAGAACAAAATACCTAGAAGTGCTGTGGCTGTGTTTTCATAAGTAAGAAGTACAAGACAGAAGGTTTAACGCGAGTCAGGACCATGATACCACTCTGAAATCTGTGACATATCTGCCCTGCCTAGGAGCCTGCGGTGGCTGAGGAGGGAGGACCTGGAACCCCAAATGTGGAGTCTAGGTGGGAGGAGGGTCTAGGTGGGTCATCTTAAGGGCATTGCACCCTGGTGGCACCTTTTTTGGTAAGTGACTGCAGCCTGGTGAGGTGGCTGATAGAAAGTCCCTTGTATGAAGAGGCTCTGTCAGCACTGCCTGCTTTCCTTTCTTCTCTTTGCCTAAGGAGGACATCTGTTAGGAGCCAGGAAATGTTACTTGTGCACAGGTCCGGAGAGGAATGACACCGTCACTCACTCAGGACTGTGAGGGGGTGTGAAGGAGAGAGCTGATGGGCTTCCCCACCCTTTGTGCTCTCAGCGTCACCTTGTGAGCTTAGTGGGAGCTGCACTGAGCTTGCCAGAGTGGACCAGGCTTGATTGTGATGTGGGTGAGTGGGTGGGTGGGGTGTTGCAGCCGTGCATCATAGAAGCCATCATATGTTTCTTTGTGGAAGTCGATTTTAAATAAAAGTTTGTGTTTGCAGAGGACTGTGGGTACCACTCTTGCTAAATTTGCTTACATACCCATCTAGAGAAAACGTCACGCAGAAGCTAGCAGTGTGTGGTGCTTTCATATCGGTAGTGCTTGGGAGATCAAAGTGACACTGGCTTCCTACTGTTTTGGTCCTCAGAACAGCCATGTAGGTAGAGGGAGCTAATGGCCCTGCATACTTGTGAGTGCTGATTTTCTTCAGATTTTGATAAAAACACAGCATGCTGTAGTACAGAGGTGCTGCTACTTAGTGTTTGTGCAGAGTGGTGTTGGCCTGTATCCCAGCTGGAGTCAGGTCCAGGAAGGGCAGATCTCAGGCAGCAGCCCTTGGAGTGTTGGCAGCGTCTGCACAGCAGATTTCCATGCCTTCATCGAACCTGCTATACTGGTGCCTCATTTCTGAAGGGTAGTGGAGTGACAGAGTAATACTTGGTGGCTATTACTCCTCACATGTAGGGAACGATTGTGCGTGGGATGCACAGTGGGTTTCTAGATTTCAAGTGCTTTCAGTGAAGGTGAAAGCCAGAGAGCTGACTTCCTTCCCATTGCTGTGTTTGCTGTGGTCACACAAATGTTGCTGCTCTCTGAGGCGTTTGCTTGTGATTTAGTGCTTTGTGGGGGAGGAGAAATTCCAAACCAGGGCCTGAGTCACCCTCATTGGGCTGCCCCTCTCCCTGTACTCCTGAACAGTCAGTCCCACTTGCCCTGTAACTTGTCATAGTGTCCCTGCCTCGGCTGGCCTGTCTATAGGTGCTGACATCCAAGGGGACTCATTTTCTGCAGCATGGCTCCTGGCTGGGGTGGTACTGGCACTCATCAGTGCCTGGCCAGCGGCATGCCTGCTGTTTACTCTGCAATTCTTCAGTTTGGGATTTTAGTCACAAGTGTAGTGTCCCTTGGGTTGGCCACATTTCTTTGCCTTATGTTGGCTGTATCATCTTGCTGCTCTTAAACTGCCCAAGGAGGCAGCGGGGTTCTTAATAAGCACTTCTTGAGTCTGTCAGTTTTGGAGATAAAACTGTTGTTGTCTAATTCTGGTTAGACACATGTTAAGTCACTTTATCTGAGGATTTCCTGGGATTATCTATCAGAGCTCAGCCTCTCTCTGTAGCTACCTCATCTATACAGAGAGCCCTTGCTGTCCTTGAGTAGTGGGGTCCTCCAGGAAGTATGGCCAGCAGCTGTGTGTGTACAGACCCCAGGACTGTCTGGCTTCTTTGTGTTCTAGTGGCCTGCCTTAGACCAGCAGTATGTGCACCCTGTCTCCCTACCTACCTGCCTGCCTGCCCTGCAGTCTGCCCTGCCCCGCACTCTCCTTCCCCTCCCTTCCGCCCCCCTGCAGTAACAGGGTTTGAAACCGGGGCACTGTATGGGAATCAAACTTAGGACCTTGCACTTGCCAGGCAAGTGCTGTGTTATTTTTTAATTTGAGATAGGGTCTTACTAAGTTGCCCAGGCTGGGATCTAATTTGCAGTCTTTCTGCCCCAGCCTCCCTAGGTGCTGGGATTACAGGCGTGCACCACCTGGCTCTACTCTGTTTTAAAATCCCTTTGCAAATGGTCTGAGTTGGCATGCACCAAGTGTTTTTATCAGCATTCTTAAAGTAGAAGAGATGTGGAGTCTTGTTAAAAGATACCTCTTTGAAACATTTTACCTAGAAAGTTCAGGCGCATTACATGTGTGTTATGTAGATTCAATATGGAAATGTGCTTCTAGGTCACGTAGCCTAAGTGCAGGCTCATTTTGGCAGTGGTGGGGCACCCCTAGGCAGTGTGTGAGGGACAAGCGCCCCTCACCTTTGATTGTGGCCAGATCAGACTAAGTACTGGAAGTATAATGAAAGTGAGACTTGTTCTCCATCTTACAAGAGTGGGTCCCAACCTAACAGGCATATAGGCAGGCACAGCGAGCAGTTTCTCTCTAGCCTGCAGGTCCCTACCCCAGTTTCTCACTGGCTTAAGTACTCTGAGGGGTACAATCTTCCAGATGCTGCATAAATTTTATTAGGATATATCTTTGGCTTGCTCCCTCTGCAAACATTTTGTGGGTTTCAAGGCAAATGATTAAGCCACTGGTGGGTGTCAGTACTTTTCTAATCAGAATTGGCATAGTGAAGCCATATTTTATTGACTATCTACCCCTTTTCCTTTGTTTCGGGACCTTTCACACATATGCCCTCCGTCACGTCTCCAGGCAAGTAGGAAATTTTGTGTACAAGTTGCTTTCTACTGTGAGTTAAAGACTAATCCTGAAAATGGACCACTTTTTAAGTTTCTGTTTCTCATGGACAGTACCCAGGTGTACTTCTGTGGAGATGCTGGGCTTGGGGATCTCAGGCCTAGCAGAGGAAAACTCAGTTAAGAGGAACATTTCACTACAATTGTAGTGCTACATATGAAGAGCTGGGAATGACTGAGTCCATTTGTTTCTTTTTTGAGACAAGGTCATGTTGCCCAGGCTAACCTTGGATTCACGACTCGGCTGCATGCCTGGTGGTCATGCCCTTGTTTGATGCATGCTTTCTTCTCTCTCAGGTTGGATGTGTCACCTCTCCAGGGCACCTGATAGGCGAGAGGCCCCCTCCCATTCCATCCCTTCATTGTCCCCTGTAGCACAGCTCTTGAGACCTGTTCCAGTCATGCTGATTGGTGCTTGATGCCTTCAGAGATTGCTAAATCTGCTGGTTCCAAGTTACAGTAAATATCAAACAAATCAGAAACAGCCTGTTGGTTATTATTCGGAAGTTGTGGGTGGCCAGTCTGGGGCAAGTATAGGATTAGGGATTAGCTGGGACCAGAACTAGTACCAGGAATGAGCTTTGTCTGTTCACCCTGAAGTGTTGATAGGATCAGCTCAGACATCTGCCGAGAAGCTTAAGTAGCAGTCAGTCTCAGGTACCTTCTTGTGGATTGGTCAAGAGTCTTGGTTAAGTATAAATTAATGTCTCTAAGGTAATTTCTGTTCTTTCTACAAAGAGCCAGTTAAAATGAAACATAGGAATCCAAATGTTATTTCTTTTGTTGAAAGGTCAGATTTTTCATGCAGTGAATTGAGATCTTATCTTTAAGAATTATGTTGATTCTCTGTCTTACAGGAAAATTGAGGCTTTCCTATCATTAAAACTGTTCACAGACCTTGCACAAAACTGAGTATATTTCTTTGCTTGGCTGCCTTCCTGACAGTACCACATACCAGGGGCCTGGCCAATGCAGATGTATTCCCCTCAGTCTGGAGGCCAGAGGTACAAGACCCAGGTGCCTGCGGACTCAGCAGGATCCTCACACCGACCTCTCCCAGCTGCTGGGATCCGTTGGAATCTCTGGTGTTCTTTGGTTTTAATTGTAGCACCTGATCTCTGCTTCTGTCTTCACAAAGCCTTCTCCTGGTCTGTGTCTCCGTTCACATTTTACCTTTGGTAAAGGAAGCAGCTGTGCTGGTTTGGGTCCACTCTGGGAGCTCAACCTAACCATGTTTGCAAAGACCAGTTTGCAAAGTATTACGTGCTAACCTCTGTGTGTCCTTTTGAGGGACACAGTAGAACTTGTAATACTAGTAAATGTAAGTTTAGAGAAGAAAGTAAAAATCGTATGTAATCCTACCATCTAAAATAAAACGTAAAAATTTTGAATATGTTGTATGCTTTTAACAAAATAAACAACACATTGTATTTAAAGTTTTATATTTTGTTTTAAAATTTATCATTAGTTTTCCATGATCTAACTATGATATTTTATGACTAATGCGGAACCTTGCTATGTTGCCCAGGCTGGCCTTGAGTTCAAGTACTCTTCCTGTCTCAGTCTCCCAGGTAGCTCAGAATGGCATGTGCCACAGCCCAAATGTGAGAATAATTAATTAATTAATTATTGCAGGCTGGGGATCAAGCCAGGGCAAGTGCTCTTACCACTGAGCTGCACCCCAAGTTTAAATAAGATTTTTCTTTCTTGGTGGTTCTGGGGATTGAACCCAGGGCCTGGTGCATTGCTAGGGAAGTGTTTCACCCCTGAGCAACACCCCCTTCCCTTATTTAGAAACAGTGTCTCAATACTTTGTTCAGGCTGGCCTGAACTTTTACAAATGTCCTGCCTCAAGATGCCACTGTTCCCAATTCCCAGATATGATATTTAATGGCTGCAGAATGTGCAGAATTTTATGACTGCTAAGACTTGAGTTACAGTTCTGGAGAGGGCATTTGTCCGTGTGTAGTTGGGTATCCCTTTCCACCTGGATGGAGGTCACTGTTCACATCAGTACTGTGAGGAGTGGGTGTATTAGCTTGTTTGTAACTGAAGGAGATCAGAGGCCTGTGAACAGGGGTGTATGGAGATTGCAGGGGCATTCAGAGATGCAATATTGATGCTGTGTTGGGACTGAATTCCAGATGATGGTGAAGGCCAGGCCATGGGTTCCTGCCTCAGGTCGTGAGACCTACCCTTTTTTTTTTTGTTTGTTTTTCTCCGGTACCGGGAACCAAACTCACGACCTTGCGCTTGCCAGGCAGGCGCTTTTGCCGCTGAGCTAAATCCCCAGCCCCCCTACCCTTTAATATGTAAACCAAATGGGCCCTTCTATTCTCTGGGGCCCAGTATTGTGAGTCTTGCAAGTTCAAGCCCCCTCTTGATATGCACTGTGTCTTTGTGGTAGGAGAGTTACTTTTTTTTTTAATAGGCTGGGGCTGGGAATGTAGCTCAGGGGCAGAGTGCTTACCTAGCATATATTAAGTCCTGAGTTTGACCCTCATCATGGAATTTAAAAAAAAAAAAAAGACAAGGTTTTATAGCAGTTTGGGGTTCACAGGCAAACCAGCGTGAAGTCCAGAGTGTTCCCACATGCATATCCTCCCACACCTCAGCAGCGTACATGAGTGGTCCATCTGTCACCGTGAGCCACACTGACACATGACTGTAAGAGTCCACACTTACATCAGGTTTCTCTTTGGGTGTTATGCGTTCTGTGGATGTGGACAGATGAACAGTGACACGTATTCCCCGTTACAGTGTCATGGAGTATTTCATTGCCCTGAAAATCCCTGGTGCTCCACCTGTCACCCCTCCCTGCACCCCAACACCAGACCAGCGCAGAGCATTTTACTGTCGACACAGATTTATCTTCTGCAGACTGTCACAGAGTTAAATCACAGCACACAGCCTCTTACATGGGCTTTTTGAAAGTTCCTTTGTGTCTTTTCATGGCCTGCAACTTGTTGCCCTTTAGGGCCTTAATGATGTTCTGCTGTCTAGACATACCATTAGCCTATTGCAGGGCCTCTTGGATCAGTATTAATTTTCTCTCTGGTCTTCTTTGAACAAGTAAACAGTAAGCAAAGTTGGCCATGGACTCTGAACTCTTGTTTTCTGCTTTTTGTTTTTTTGAGACAGGGTCTCACTTTGTAGTTCAGGCTAGGCTTGAACTCACTGTATAGCCCAGGCTGGCCTCTCCTGAGGCGACCCTCCTTCCTGAGCCTCTTGAGTGCTGGGATTACAGGTGTACATCACCACGCTTGGCTTGGAGCTCTGTTTTGATCCCTGTGTGAACTGTCTTGAAGAAGGGGTTTTCCTACACAGACATTTGCTATGTCATTATGCCCCTGGCTGGGGTTATGGACTCTGGCCAAGAACACTGTTTGAGAAGCATGTGGCCATCTGATCAGGAAGCACTTGAACACCTCATTTAGAGCCACTCCTCATGGTGGTGCAGCCTGCTGATTGATGTGTGCAACTGGGCCCAGCGTTCCTACTTGTGTCACTAAAATCTCTTAGAGACTAGATAGTAACTCGTATCCTGGGTTTAGAATACCAGCAGTGTATTGGCATTTTCACCAAATCCTCAAACACAATTTTACTTATTAATACATAGAGTGCTTCATGGTCCTCTTTGGTTATTTATTATGGGTGGACAGTGCAAGCTGCTCAAAAGCAGGTGATTGCACTTAGAGTTCTGGTTGCAGTCTGAGGTCACTGCTTTGATTGGGTGTGCAGAGCCTGATCCCAAAAAGGGGGCTCAGTCTGCTCGATGACAGCTCAGAAGCCCTGGAACAGATCTGTTCTCCCTGGGCTCCCCTTCCTTTCCGCGTGCGGCTCTTTGTTGCAGTTCGAAACGGTTCTGGTCAGGGCCTGAAGGAGGATGAAGATGTGAAATAGTGTTTTCTTACTGCCTGAAAGACCAGTTTGCGGTGTACCTCCCTGCAGCCTACGCCCCATGCCGTCTGTGCTCCTGTCCCTGTGCCAGGGCCAGTCAGGCCCTTCTTCAGGGTGCAGAAGGTGCCCCTGTGGGCCTTCTGGTCCTGCCTCTCTGGGCTGCTAAGAACAGGATAGCCTGCCAGTCAGAAAGCTGCAGCTGTTTGGGGAGAAAAACTCATCTTTTCTCATCTAGTGCGCAGCATGTATGGTGGAATCCAAGAAGTTGGATACAAAAAGTTTCTGTTGTGAGCGAGGTCTTGGAATTTGCTGTACTCAGGACCTTTTTATATGCTACATGTGAAGGAGCCCAGAGAACCTTTGGGGACATAGGTATGTCGATGTTTACCAAGTTATACGTGAAAGATCTAGAAAATGTTTACATAATAATTTCACTTACAAATAAGGGTAAGAAATTCATTGTGTGTTAGTATAAGTAGATCATTCTTACTAAAAATGCTTATTTTTCAAAACAAAAATTTAGTGATTAGGGGGTCATTGTTTTAACATTTTACAAATGCCATGGACGTGTAGCTAAATAGACCGCAGCTGTATTCCCACATCTGCTTCTGCAGTCTGTTGCGATGTGTTTTGTTTGAAGTCTACAAAGACAGTGTCTTGTTGGAAATGGAAGAGTATTTCAGTAGTTTTTGGGTATAATTTTGGAGATGTTTATTGATAGAACACCAAAACCTGGCAATTGTTTGTGTCATGCTTGTGTTTCAGGGCCTCACTGTGTAGTCTTGTGCCCATGCCTGGGTCTTTGACCACATGTGTTGTACTCCCGTGGGTCACTGAGGACAATGTTTGTGAAGTTAGGCATGTTGGGCTGCTTTATTTTGGCACACCAGAAGGTGCCTACGTATCTTCTCAAGACCTTTGAGGCATCGGAAGCTGTCTACTCCTGAGAGTGGGTGCAGAGATCTCGAAATTCTAGTCTTTGACTGCAAGTTTGAATTTTAGCATTGACCAAACACTGGTCCTGTAGTTCCTTGAAGTAGCCATCTCCTTTTGTTCATTTCCTGGGAAGGATCTGCCAGTGCCATGTCTGAACAACCGGAGTGTGTAGTCAGTCACTCTGCCATGCAAGAATGGCATTTCCCCAGGAAGAGGCAGCATATCTCTTGTGCAGAAATGGTTCTTGCCAGGCAGGTATGCACAAGGCAGGTCCTCAGTTCTTGGGATTCAGTCCCTGTTCCATTGTAGAGCTGTGTGTATGACTTGGACATCAGGGTTGGTGTCACCCTCAGCAAGAAGCAGTATTGTGAAGGTAGTTTCAAATCTGTGGACTCCCATGGGTCCTCAGACTAGGCTTTGGAAGTAGCTGTGCTGAATGATTCAGTCTGTCCAAGAAACTACAGCTGAATAAGTTAAGGGAGACTAAATGCTTACTGACAACTTTAAAAAATTTTTGTACCTTCAGGGAAATCTGCTTGTATTTACTACTTCTCCCCAGTACATAGACTGAGGACTCTGTGCAGTTTCTAAGGGCCCTGATTTGGTGGGACTTGGCTTTTGAGTCCCTCCTGGAGCTTTCCTGGAAGTGTAGTTATTGGTTCACTGTTAGAGTAGATCAGTGCTCACAGGCTGCATATGAACTTACCATGTGGGCATCCAGGCTGTTTCTCTTTCCTCTGAGCTGGTGGTTTGTTGGTATCCTCACAGGCCGTGATAGATTTTTTTATGTAACAGCCTGTGTCAGGGTTCTTTTTATCTGAACTCAGCTCCCAGGATGTAGAGTTGGAAGTGACTCGTCCATTCCTCCTGCAGCATACTGCCCTTCCCTGGGGCACATCCAATTCACTTTTAGTTGTATTCTTTCTGTCAGAAGCAGCCCCCAAATGAGTATGTTTCTAATTTTCTAGACCAAGGATCTCTGGTTATTTCAGTGGTGTTACCTCCTTGACTTACTCTAATCATGCCCTCTATTTCATCCTGGTCAGTTGCTTCACTGACTTGTCTTTGCTTTTCCAAATTTTGCAGCTCTTTTAAGATATGGATTGTAGTGGCTTAAAATATAACATTATGCATTTGTGGTAGGGAGGTCATTTTGCAGTTAGGGTGTTCTCTAAACCCAGCACTAAGTACTGTGTCTGAATTGGCTGTGAGGCGGCATTGACCTTGAGAGTTTTGGCAGTGCTGGAACCTGCCAGGCTCTAATTTGAAATGAGGGTTCCAATACCCTCCTTAGGCTGTTATGGAAAGATTGTGTGCAACATTATCGGCTCCTTACCCTAAAATAGGAACTTCAGATTTAAAGAGATGATGATGAGAAAAACTTCAGTTCTGTAAGAGGTGGCTTTAGGTTAAGAGAAGTGTTGATTTTTGAGAATGGTGTCACAGGCTTGGGAGAGACCAGGCCACCTGTTTTTCAGTAATGAGTGACCCGAGAGGCGGATTGCAGTCTTAGGATGGGCCCAAGTCCCAGAGAGTACAGGAGACAGAGCTTAGGGGTTAAATAGTGCCTTTGAGTTAAAAAGTGGCCTTTAGAAGCTTGTCCTGCAAGGGCCGTAGTAGATAGATTCTGAGACAATGGCAGTAATGTTCCTGTGCATCCTTTATGTGACTTAGGGTGGTTCAGGAACCCATTCTGATGTTTGATAAACGCTAGTTTTCTTATTAGTAGCTCTGTACCTCTTAGTGGTAGATCAGTCTCTATTACAGGAACTTTGTGATTTGGGGGAGCACCTATCTTTTGATCCTCATGAAATCAAAATGGCAGTTCTGTCTGAAGTGTTTCATTCTGTTGTGTAAGCCGTTAGCCTCTGTTGTGTGTAAGATGCCCAGCACAGCTCTGCAGGGTTTCCAGAAGGAGGGTACTAGCTCTACCTGTCAGCAGTCAGCTGAGACTGTTAGCATCAGCATGGGCTGCTGTCTTCCCTTACCCTTCAGTCCCTAGAGATCTGCTGGGGTGGGCTTTGTTACTCCACTGACATTGAGAGACTCAAGTTAAGTGTGTACAGGGGATGTTCTCAGCCCAGGTGTGTGCTTATGCCAGAGGCTGTGGTGTGGACCATGACACAGGTGGATGGGGCTGGTGTCCATCAAGAAGGTGTAGGTGCACAAAGGCTGCCAGGCTCCCATGTGATGGGGAATGAGGGAGGCTGCATTTCCTGGGATTGTCTGAGACTGTACCCCTGGTAGCATTTTGGGTGAGCTTTGAATAATAAGTAAAATGTGAAGAAATAACCCTGGAGTTTAGAAAGGGAATTTTGGGTGAAGGTTCAGATGGGGGTGGGTCATGGGTGGGAGTGAGAGCCAAGATCTTTCTCAAGGGTGTTTTCTTCCCTAGATGCAGGAACAGGTTAAAACTTGTCCCCACTTGCTTATTTATATATTTACTTATTTAATTGTTACTTCTGGTGTAGTTAGAGGACAGCAGCCCTGGGGTTTGCTAGGAGTGTGGAGGCTAAGAAGCACAGCCCTGGGCTGTAGAGACCTAGGAGGGGGCAGCTCAGCCTGCTGTCCATGGCACATGGACCGTCCTGGCCACTGCATCAGTAGAGGACCTCTGTAGCTGGAGCCTGAGGCATGGGCACAGCAGGCTTGGTTTTGACCCATAGGTTGCTTCCAGAACTGTCCTGTGGTGCTTTGTGTCTTCTCTCACCTGGAAAAGGGTGAAGTCCCGTGTTGAAGTTTTCAAAAAATGACTCTCAGAGCAACCCAGATATGACCAGTCAGTATCCTTACTGATTTTGTTTAACTGTCCTGTTGGTTATTGAGGGCAGGGCTTATGGTTCTGTGCATGCATGTGCAGCTTTGTTAGACGCTCAGTTGCTGGACATAAATGCTTGAATCAGTTAGGCCTCTTGACAGGGAGGTCTGCTTATCATGGAGAGATGACCATCATCCCACCAGTGTCTTTCTCAAAATATCTTGTTTAGTATAAAACAGCCGCTCTATCTTTCTGACAAGTGTGAGCATACTGTGTCCTCTTCCAGCTTTTTAAATTTGAACTCTTTGAGTTGTTAAAATTTTCTTTTGGGAGAGGGCAGTAGCAATTGTACATACTAGGCGAGTGCCCTACTGAATGCTCAACTGTCAGAGGCAACCTACACACCCAGGTCTGTGTCTGTATTAAAGTGAGTTCCTTATTGGCAGTCTGGAGTTGGGTATTGTGTATTAAAAAATACTTAACTTGGGCCTGGGGGTGTAGCTCAGTATGGTAGAGAGGGCTCTTCTAGCATATGCAAGGCCCTGAGTTCCATCCCCAGCACCACAAACAAAACAAAACCCACGTGAAGTCTTCCCTTGGAATGGGTGTGTGCTCCTGCACACAAGTGCATGAGTGTGTCTTGTTTTTTTGAGGTACTGCACATGGCATAACTCTCCCTCAAGCTACAGATACCCCTCACTTAATGACGCACCCATTTATGACTGCTCAGACTTAGGACTGAGGTGCACTGTTTGGACCTACTATCTGCTGCTTGGACTTATGACCTATCTTTTTTTTTTTTTTAACAGTTCAGCATCAGCGTCTTTTTTTGTATACACCTTGTTTATACAGTACTGTAATTTTTCCTGATTGTACTATATACTGTACAGTACTATATATAGTTTTGTGTTCTGTTACAGTACTGCATGTGGGAGTTATGCAAATAAAAGCAAAGACATCAAGTTGGAGTTTTCTCTTGACCTAATGTACATGCTATATACAGTTCCTCATTTAGTGAGGGATTCATCTTAACAGCCTGGTAAATAAAACCCCAAATATGGAGTTTTTATTTTATTTGCAGAATTGGGAAAGTGTTCTCATTGCATTTCCTTGTGGAAGATTGTCTTGTTTTTCTTCAGGACTTTGCAGACATTCCTCCTGGCTTTGTGCTTGCATTGCTTCCCAGGGACCTGTCATCACCCGTGTCCTTGTCTCCCTGGCCTCTCCCCTCTGATGGTGCTGTGGGTTTATGTTTACCCCATTAATACACGATGGTGTAGACTCCATGTTCATTGTGCTTGTGGAGTGTTGAGCAGTTTGGATTGCTGAGTTTGTAGTTCTCATCAAAATAGAAAAATGTCTGGGCTTTTTTTTTCTCAGTTGCTCTCCCTGTGTCTTTACCTCCTTGGGACTCCAGTTACCTGTTAGGGTGCTTGGAGATCCCCTCAGTCCCCTGGTGCTCCGATTTTCTGTCGCAGTGATGCTCCTGGGGTGCAGCAGGAACCCACAGTCTTTGCTGCAGGAAGTCTGTTTAGCTGTGAGCTGCAGCCAGTGCGCTTGCTTCCCTGCAGTGCAATTGGGGCTGGTTTCTGTCTTCTCCTGTCGTTAGTCTCCCATTAAGTGTTCAGTGTGAGAGCAGATTTGGACCCCTGAAAGTCAGCATCTGCAAGTTCTGATGTTTTTGTCAGTTCTGGGTTGGTTGGTTCCATTTGGTTGGTTTTTCTCATTAAGGATCATATTTTATTTATATGCCTGGGAATTTTAAATATAGTTCTTATTTTGGAAAAATTACAGATTTACAGAAAAATTGTAAAAATAGCAGATAATTGATGGTCCCTCTCACCCAACATGCAGTAATTGCTGACATTGCACATTACCGTGGTCCATTGGTAACAGCTGAGAAACCAGCGTGCATGGATTCCTCTTTACTAAGCTGCAGCCTTTATTCAGAGTGCCTCAGTTCTCACCTACACCCCTTTTCTCCCCAGCACTGTGTTAGCATACTCTGTGCATTTGGTCACCACATCCTCACTGTCCCCTACCTGGACAGTTCTCAGTTTTTCTTTGTCTTTTGTGACAGTTGTAAGGAGCATCTGCCAGGTATTGCTAGGCTGTCCCTCCGTTTGCATTTGCCTAGAGTTTTCTAGGCTGGGGTTTGGTTTGGGGGAGGTGGTGTCGGGGTCCGTGCTGTTGACAGGAGGCGCTGGGGTGTTGCCAGCCTTGCTTACCTGAGTGAGACCTGTGTATTGGGCTCCTGCATGAAGCCACTGTTTCCTCTTTCACACTCTGCTACCCCCAGCCTAGTGCAAGGGGAGGACCTGTGAGGCAGGTCCTGTAGGGGTGCCAGCCTACAAGTTTGTACCTGACCAAGGGGTAATGAAGGTGAAATACACAGAGACACAGAATGGTTAAAATGTGGGGACTGGTGACTAGCACACCTTGGCTTTATTTACTCAGACATGGGCCCAGATAAGCAGTAAAAAGGATTCATCTGTCTCTTACCATTTATGGTACTACTCTGGGTAAACAACAGGATCTCAGCCTTTTTTTACTTTTTTTCCCCCTAGCGTGTCAACACGCACTCATGCTGCCTTTCACAGAAGAGGCCAGTTAGGCTTTAATCTTCCTATCTGGTGTCCCACAAGGTCTGACATTAAATTATGTCTCCGTGTGCTCAACAGCTGTTTTTTTTAAATACTTTGGTTGTAATGTAGTGGCATAAGATAGATTTGATTTGGTTTGATTGATTGTATGCCTGATAATATTTGATCCAATGCCAAACATTGTCAATTTTACTTTGTTGTAGGCTGGGTTGTATTCCTAGAGTATTTTTTGAGCTTTGTTTTGGGACCTGGACAGGTCCCAAAAGTTTGTTCCTTTTTAGCTCTTGCTTTTAAGATTTGTGGGATATGCTAAGGCTCAGTTTGGGCAAATGGTCCAGGCTCTTGCACCCAGATCTGACCAGAACAGTGAGCTAGAATAGGTATGTGAGTGATGTCCTGGAGGGGACCCTCTGCATGTTGCCAGGGCTCTTGCTTTGGGTAGTTTCCTTTACCTCTGTCTTCTCTAATGTACATACAGCCTGGGACAAACACAGAGTTCTCTGACTTTGTAATAATCTTGTGACTTTCCTGTATGCTCATCATGTTTGAGCTACAAGCAATGGCAGAAACTGCTGCCATTATGCTTTATGTTGCTTTTTTTTGTTTTTGTAGGTAAGGTCTTGCTGTGTAACTCAGGCTGGCCTCAAATCAATGATCCTCCTGCCTCAGCCTCCCAAGTGCTAGGGTTACAGATGTATGCCATGACACCTGGTTTTATGCAGATTTTAAAGTATACTTTCACTTCATAACATTAAAAATAGTCTGGTTAACAGGAGAAGGGAGGATACCCTTGAGACTGTGCAGCTCTGGACTGGCGCAGATGGCTGTATGGGAATCCAGTTGTGGGTGTGCATAATCTGCTGTCCATGCTGCTTTTTGGAATTAGGAAATTTTACTGTGGTTGTATGTATGTTAGCATTAGGGTAAGGGTGTACAGGAACTGTGAACTACTTTTGCAGTGTTGTTGTAAACCTAAAATATTTTAAAGTCAAAAGGTTGATTGGTTGGTTGGTTGGTTGGTTGGTTGATTGATTCAGGGCTTTGCTATGTAGTTTAGGCTGGCCTTGAATTCCTGGTGATCTTTCTGCCTTAGCCTCCCAAGTGCTGAGATTACAGGTGGGTGCCACCACATCTAGCTAAAAAATGTTTTAAAAGAGCCTAACATATATCGGTGCAATCTTCCAGAAATTTCTCACTGGTGTAGAATGTAAAGCCTGAGATTGTATTTTATACATACATACATACATACATACGTACGCCTAGCCCTGCCTTCTTGTGTGGGTGGAGTCATGCTGGGCCACCTCTAAGGTTAGTTTGTTGTTTGCTTGGTGCCATGCCTCAGAGGTCCCTCTGTGTCTGTAGTTGGTGGGCAGTGCTTCTCAGCTGGCCCTGCTGTCTCATTCCTTTATTGTTCTGGTGGAGGCAGGTAGTAGTACCTGTCAGTCTGACCCTGTCTGTGGCTCTTGGTAAGGTGACAGCTCCTTGTATCTGAGGGCAGACAGTCTTCTTCTGTCCAGGAATGTCTGAGACAGCCCCGGCTTAGCCCCAGGTAGCCTCAGTTCCCACACAGCAAGCTGTGTGTGTGTGCGTGTGTGTCCTGGATGCAGCCTGCTATTTGCTTCATCATGGATCGCATCTTGCCCCTTGACCTATGTTGGTAGTGCAGTGAGCTCATCAGGTGTTATACTTGTTCGTGCCCCAGGAACTAAATTGCACTTGTACATAGCCGTGGCAAGCGTGGAACTGAGTCCTCAGCTTCCATTTTATGAAGATGCTACTTAAAAGATCCCATAATGTTGGCACAATATGATCTGCAGCTGTTGTTTTCTGTAAAAAATGTAGTGCCTTGTATAGGTGTCTTCTACCTACGAAAAGGTAAGGGGTAAGCTAACCAGTCAGTTTGTGATTTTGCCTCTGCTTATGTCCTGTAGGCTTGTTTTTGAAATACCATTCCACTGGTATCTTTCAGGAAAAAAGACTACTGAGCTGTAGTAGTAATCCTGAATCCTCTTTGCCCCTCAAGTGGCAGTGATCCTTCCAAGGCAACTGTCGCTGTGCCTCCTCAGAGACTTGGCTGGGCTGAGTAGCCCCTTACTCTCAGGGGTGAGCTATACCCCTACCATTTGTTCCTTAACTTTTTAAAGTTAATTGAGAGAAGGTAGAATTACTTCTGTCCTTCAATAAAATGAGCCAAAATATTACAGCTGAACCCTCTGTGGTTTGTTGTAAAGGTTGTGGGGTCGCCATGGAGCAGGTAGCAGATGAGAATTGGACAGCTGCCTTGGAATGAGCCGGACTCTTGGGAGCTCCTGAGGCCTAGCCTGTGTGATTCCGATTGCTCCTTCTGCATCCTGAGGCCCAGCATCAGAGCTGAGACAGGCACAGACTTGAGTGGTCTTGCCACTTCTGCTTTCTGTTACCAGTGGTGGAGATTGTGCCAGAGGGATTTTCAATAAAGAGTGTGGATGATAGATTGTACCTACAAGTTTTTGAAAGTGTTTGAGTGAAATAGGAAAACAGCATTGTGGCTGCCTAGGACAGCCACCGTCCTGCTCTCAGCAGAACCGGTACCCAGCAGGCACAGTTCTGCCCTCTGCCATTCCTACTCCCAGTGGGCTGAGGAGCTGATGGCCAGTGGGCTTTTTCTTGTCTTGGAAGTGGGTGAAGGTTTGTTGTGCCTTGGAGGGTGACCTGCAGAGAGCTCTGCAGGTTTGGTGGAGTGGCCAAGAGGTGGGGCCTCTCACCTGTTTTCATGTAGCGAATGTGGCAGGTCAGAGTTCTTTGTTCTTGTTTCAAGCAGGTTGTAGATGTAGGGATTATAGCTGCAAACCACTGGAAGCCTGCTCTTTACCATGAAGAATGGGAGTTTCTTGGAACCTTCTCTGGAAACCTGTTTCTGAAAAAGTTACATTGAAAGAATCTCAAAAGATTTAAAGTACTCGCTGCTTGAAAGTACTCGCTGCTTTAGGGAGGCGTACAAAGCATCTGGGTGGTTTCTCAAAGAGCACAATGGTCTGTTTAGAAAACATGGGAGAGACTAAAACGTTACAATTTATTTGTGGCTTAGTAGTTGGCAGAATTGGAAATAGCTTTGGGTGCTTTCAGCCTTGCTTTCTCTTCCTCAATGCATCCGCTCCCCAGGGGCCCTCTGGAGGGAGGTGCTGTGCAGCCAGGTTCTCAAGATGGCCTCAGCAGCAGGAGAAGCAGAGGAAGACAGACAGACAGACAGACCAACCAACTGTCCTTCCGTCTGTCCATCTCTGCCCTCCCCTCTGAAAAGTGGCATTTTTATTTATCCTCATTCAATTTTAAATGTCTTTTTGACATAAAAGTGTATATGCGTGTACGCAGCTACATCACCTTTTTTCAGCTGGACAAGTATTCAAACCCTGTGGATGTGTAGCATAAAGCAGATTGGTCAGGCAAAGAGAATTGTTTCTATAACTGGTAATCTGACACAGTGTCCTGTAGCCATTAAAAAGAAAAGGTCCATTTTTGGTTTCTTCACATTTTCATGGCTTGTAATCCCTCCCGATAGGAGAAAATCAGACTTAAGTAATTCGTGCTGATTTTCATCAAAATGTCATTCTCTGGGTCAGATTCAGTGGTATCAGAATATCTTCTATGGTGAGGTTCATTGTTGCTAACATCTGGCATTACAGAAGTTGAACTGTTAGCCTTTGGTTTTGATGGCTCCTCTACTGTTTTGGTGAAGTCCGGCTTCCCCTTAAAATTTGGAGAAAATTACCAGTTTGTGTTATCTTTATTTGCTTTGTCGAGCATTTTTTGTTAAAGTAAGTACTATTCTTTATCATCTACATGTTCTACACTGCAAATAATACCAGTTTCTTGATTATACAGATTTCTGTTTTCTACCTTCTTGGAAGTTTCTTTTGGTCCTGATGTGAAGAATGTATTTGCCCAGGGGCTGGGGATTTAGTTCAGCGGCAAAAGCGCCTGCCTGGCAAGCGCAAGGTCGTGAGTTCGGTTCCCGGTACCGGAGAAAAACCAAAACCAAAAAAAAAAAAAAAAAGAATGTATTTCCCCAGAAGTGAAACATCTTGTCCTTTTTTAGCGTCTTGTTTTGTCTGTGGAAGAACTCTACTTTGATATCACTACACAAAGGCAGGGGCTGAGGGAACTCAAAGTATGTGAACTCCTCTTCTCCTCTGTGGGCCCTAAATTGGAGCACTGTATCTTCACCTTGAGCAGGCAGACCACAGACTGAAGATTATAAGTTCCACCACTGAACATTGGAACAGTTTCAGACATCAGCTTGTGAAACAGTAGTGGCACGGTCTGTAATCCAGACGACTACTCAATAGGCAAATGTAACAATACACGTAGTGTCCTTGACTGGGAATTGTTACTCCCGTTTTGTCTCTGGTCCTTACTTCAAGGGAAGAACAGTTCTTGAGTCTTAGTTTGTTTGTGCTGCTGTAGTAAACTGCCTGAGGTTACCTAGTCCTGGAAGCTGGGAAGTCTGAGATCAGGTGCCCACAGGTGTGGATGGGCATCCTTGGAGAACAACGTGGTGTCCATCTCCAAGGATGCTGTAGTTCAGGCATCCTTGGAGAACAGTGTGTTGTCCTCATCAGGCAGAGGCAGGAACAGAAAGGGTCTGTGCTAGTTCCTCCTGGGCTGTTCCAGATCTCTTAATACCACCATGATACAGATTGTGTTTCAGCACATTAATTTTGGGACATTCAGACATGGACATTTGATGTGATTTTTTAGCAGCTTGGAAAGTTTTTTCTCTACAAATTGCTCTGTAAAGCCTCTTCTTAGTATGTTCTCTCACATGTTCTCATGTATGGCATGAGCTCCCCACTGACCTCCATGGTTCTGACAGCCCTTGGGCCATCTGTTAGTCCTGCTTTTTCTGAAGAATTAAATATAGGTTGCTGTGATATGCAACAAGAACAGTGACCACCTGCTTGAGACAAAAGGAAGGGAAAGTTCATGTCCTGAGTACTTTCCTCTTTCCACCTACAACTTCTTCTTGATTGAGCTCGCCAGCTTGCTGTTTTATTCATTCACAGGCACCCTTCTCAACTGTGGTGTGGCTCAGTGGTGGGCACGTGTTTAGCATGTGCAAGGCCCTGGGTTTTGCCCCTAGCATCCCTCCACCCAAAAGAAAAAGACCCCTCTCAGTGTGGAGCTGTGGAGGCTCGGGAGGCTCTTTGTCTCTTTCTTTCTTTCTTTCTTTGTTTCTATTTGTATATACTTGATGATCATATTCATCGTAGGAAATTTGTACTAGTACATGTTATGTCTTAATTCTTCTTTTTTTCCCCCGCATTCACCTCCTCTCACGTGTCTCTTACTAGCAGTATGTGCAGGTAGGTGTTGTGCTCTGGATTTCAGTTCTGTTTTGATACCTAGGTGACTATTTGACTTATATCATAGTCTTACTGGCTCAGAATAACCTCAGAGCAAGTGGCTGCCTGCGCAAGAAGGAGGAAGTTCCCTCCTTCTAGACAAGTCTAGCTTCTTCCTGAGGTGCGCTTAGGCTTGTGCTTCCTTATGTGCTTGCCTGGGATTTGGGCTTAGTGGGTGGCACCACTTCGCCTGGCTGTGTGGGTGTGGTTGGGAACTGACTCTGCAGGAGCCTCCTACAGGAGTGCTCAAGCCCTTCCCTCTGTGCCCTCTCCCCCAAGATGTGAGCCTGGGTTTGGCGTAAGTCTTACCATTCTCTTTCCTGAAGGGAGTGGAGGGTGAGGGCTGTTTTAGATTCTCCTCAGTTGCTGTTTTTGGACAGCTAACCTCAGGAGCTAAGGTAGATTCATGTGAAAGACTCCGAGTGGAGGGTCCTGTGGGTGCATGGGAAAGGAGGGTAGGAGGCCAGAATCCCGTCTGTACCCACCCGGTACCAATGTAGTTGGGTTCAGGTTCTTGCCTTTTGCCCTTCCTGCCTGCTGACCACCCCTGCGAGGCTCAGCCCTCCTGTTTTTTGCTCCTAGTGACCTTGCCCTCTGCCATAGACACATGTTAAGCAGCAAGTGTTCTCTGAGGCTTTGACTCACACAGAAACCAGCCTGCCCAAAGGGTGGGCACAGTGTCTGTCTGTGCACTGTGTTAGGGCTCATCTTCTGCTGTTTGGAGGGACGTTTGGGCCATTTCTCTAGTTTGATCCCTCAGGAAGCAAGGTGCAGGGGCTGCTGTTGTCCCCAGAGCAGCTAGAAGTCACAGCTGGAGGGAGCTTCTGGATTTTCTGAGAATCTTACATCCCATGGGATTGCTTTACCTTGTAGATGTCTTTATCTTGTAACTTTTATCCCCAAGTTAGTCACTTTTTTTTTGTGAGCCTACTGTGTCTACCTCAGGTGACTTGTCCTCTTAACAAGCGCTGCAGATATCTTCCATCTTCAGGTTATGAGCCCATACTTTAGGGGCCAGAGGCTTTGGTGTTTCCTTTAGCATCCCCCAAAGAGCAGAGAATGGGGAGCAGCCTGAGGCAGCCCGCAGCTCCCTCCTGGCGGGGAGGTGGCTCACCAGCGGGCCTTGATGCTGGAGTGTCTTTCAAGGCTGCGTTTAATTAAGTTAATGGTGTTAGTCACATCCCATGAGGTGGTGACTGGTACGTCATCTGCATACTCTCCTCAGGCTGATCTGTCCGGCAGCCTGGGCAGATCACTTAATTCCTGCTTGTCTGCTGGCAAACTGAGCAGTAGGGGAAAGTAGGTTAGGATTATGGGTCATTGCAGTTTTCTAAATTGGCATGGAACCATGTGCACCAGATTTAGGTATCACGGGTTTCTGTGTTGAGATAAGGGTAAGTGTGCTTGTGTGTAACGCTTTGTAATCTGAGATGGGGAAGTGGAGAACGTTGATTGAAAAAGCGGAGTTACAAAACTAGGTGCAGTATGACCTCATTTTTGGCTAAAAATATGCTTCAGTGTTTTGCTGGAGATTTCTGGAGAGTAGGGCATTTGTTTTTATTTTAATGTATCAGTATTAATCCCTCCCTTGCTTTTTTTTCTTTGCCCAAGGCTGGGAATTGAACCCAGGGCCCATATACGTGCTAAGCACAGGCTCTACCACTGAGCTACATTCCAGGCTTAGCTTCATTTTTTACAATAAAAGTACTGTCCTTTTGCTTTCACATTGAATGATTATTTAAGGAAGGAAGGGTCCACCTCTGTTCTTCCTTTCTGGAAGCCCCTCCAGTCCAGAGTCTGGACTTTGTGTGGGGCAGGAGAGCTTGAATCGTTTCTCCGTAGTTTTCAGTGGAGGGGTGCTGGTTTTCCGAATGACTTACAGCAAGGTGAAAGGTGACCTCCTGTCTCATCCTCCCAGAGTCTTGGAGTTCTAGGTGGCAGTTCTAGGTCCCCAGTGAGGACGTCCATTTCTTAATGAGAATTCTGAAGCCCTGTTTCTGCAGAATGGGTTACCTTCCAGGTGTGTTGGAGGACCCTGGAAGGTGGGTCCCATATCTGCCATGGAGCCTTGTTGGCTGTGGCTGGGGCCCTTCTGTCCCCACCAGAGTTGTAAAACCTGAGTGCTAAAAGGCTGCCCTCAGGAAGGAACCTGGCAAGGGAGGTTGCTGGGTCTGGCTTCCACAGCAGCTTTTCCTGTGACTGATCCCTTTTCAGGCAGGTTGTGTCCTCTGCACTGACAAGGCTTCTTCTGGAAGAGTCCTGGATTAGCAAGGACACATGTCCAGCTGGAGGCAGATACCACAGCAGTGGCACCATCAACCTTGGGTGTGCAGTGGCCCACAATGTAGAGGTCCCTGGGTTGTCCAGTCTTCTAGGTTGTTCTGGTGCAGCAGGCATTCATGGAGGGCCCACCCAGAGCTTCTGTGCGGCTTTTCCTGTGTGTAGCGGCCACAGTGGTGGGGTGTTCTGTGTGGAGTGTTGCCCAGCCTTCCAGAGGCACAGGTCAGCAAAGCACATGATCTTGCATGCTGACTGTCCTCTTCCCTTGTGTGTGGGCCTCCTACCTTTCTGTTCCTGTGCAGAATCTGTGGGGAGCGGACCTTCCATGTTTCTGTTGCCTTTGGAAAGCATGACATCCCTTAGGATGACATGCATGTCCCTTAGGAAAATCATACAGACTGTTCTAAATGAGAACTCTTACCATAATTTGGCCTTTGTTGATGACATAGGTCAGGGCTGTCACACTGAAGAACTCTTGTCCTGTGTACAGTACTCCAGGCAGATGAGTGTTGGTCCTTTGAGAGTTTTTGGTGGGCTCTCTTGTCTACCCCCACATACCATTTGTAGTCAGTACTGTGCTGTGTGCTCAGGGGCTTGGGCCCCAGGACCTGTGAGAACCACCTGAGGAGCAGCTATCCTTGTTGTGTTTGCTGGCTTCCAGTGTCACTGAGTCTAGTCTTGGGGACACCTTGCCAGGCAAACATCACTCTGTTTCAGAACTGCAGTCTTCCTACCTGTGAGCCCTAGTTCTGGTGACACAGCCCATGCTGGTTCACTCCTAGGCTGCCGCTCCACTGCATGTGTCTCCTTGCTAGGAAAAGGGGTTTTCATGTTCTATACACCATGCCCCTCCTGGTGTTTGTGTTCAGCAAAGACTTGCTTGGCCTTAGAGCAAACTTGGACTCCTCACAGGCAGGGCCCCTCTGCTGTGCAGCACAGCGCTTGTGTGGTTGTCGTGCTCAGGAGGAGTCTGCTGCAGACTCACGGGCTCTGGCACTGAGAAAAGGAAGGGGTTAGCCTGGCATTGGTATTGTTTGCACCTGGGTGTCAGAAAGAAGAGCTTTCCACAGTGAGTTTCTTGGTAGAGACAGAAACTTTAACACGCACCCACTTATATCAGGGTGTGAGTTCAAACTTGAGTGGTTTGGAGGTACAGAAAGTAGTGCTTACAAATACAGGTGTGCACTTTTGAGAAGTAAAAATTGGGAAACCGAAATGGCAGTTTTCTGCAACAGGGTTGGTTTTTTTTTTTTTAACCGTTTTTATTTTTCTGTATTTTCAAAAATTTTGGATTAATAACATTTCTTGAGAAATTGAAAACATTCTGTTTGCTAAAAACTAGAGCATCGAAGGTGGAGTTGTGGTGTCGTGTCGTGTCTGTCTCCCTCCCCCAGGGAGGCATGGCTTGCTGCACTCCTGTACATCCAGGCTGCTCAGCTGCAAGCTGGAGCATGCCCTGCAAACCGTGCTACCCCATGTGCTGCACTGGCTCCCCTGGTGGCAGGCGAGATGCTGCATGCTCCAGTTCAACACCTTGAGGTGGCTTGGTGCAGCCCTCCTAAGCTGGTGCTCAGATGCCCTCATCAGCTGTGGGTGTGCCGTGCCCTTTCAGGTGGAGCTTCCTGTCTATATAGCTCTGGCCCCTACTGTCAGTTTTTATGTCACTTACAGCAACACTAAAAACACTAAGCTGTTTTTAAAAAACAGTTTTTATTTTTTGTGGAAACAGAGAAGGTCTTTGTCAGAAACCTTGGATTTTATAGATGACAAAAATGTGTGAATGTTCCTTGTTCCATTGGATGTATGCCCCAATGGCCCAGGGCTCTTCTGTCTTTGTTGCTCACACCCTGAAGTGGCTGGGGCAGGCGTGCCTTGCTGTAGTCAGTCACAGAGCCTTCTCGGGCAGCCTGGCTGCACATGTCCAGGGCAAGGTCTTATCCCATGTGTGAGCACTGGAAGGTTCAGTGCCATTGCCTAGTCTGGCACACAGCAGACACCACAGACCTTGGTATTCTTTAATGTGGCATGCACCTTCAATGGTGTGTTCCAAAAGCATCTTCAGCCTTTCAGAGACATCCCTGAAATCCCAAACTCGCACAAAAGACATAAAGCCAGAGTGCAAGATTCACTCCTGGGGCTCTTAAAATAACTGCATCTCCTGTCCTCTGTTGCTCTTGCCATGTCCTGCTCCTTACAGGAGAGATGCCCAACCGGCCCACAGTGGGTGTGGGGAAGGTGCTGCACCCAGTCTGGCCCTTGTGGCTGTGGGGTGTGAGTGTGTTCCATTGAGGTGCCTGGAAAAGATGCACAGCCAGTTGTCACAGAGGGTTCCTCACCTCACCATTCCTTAACTAATTGCTTTTCCATATTACGAGGTTATAACCTGGGCTTATGGACGAATTTAGGTGTGTTTTTCCTTGCTTGCTAATGTCTAAAGTCTCTGTGTACACCAACAAGAAAGCCGTGGTAGCCAGCCACTCTTCATCCATTACTGTGACTTCAGTATTGGTAGCTCTGTGATGCAGACACTCAGTTTAATGTCATTTAAGCTCAGTGCTTTGTTGTTTTCTGTGGAGGTTGTTATTGTGGTCAGGCTTTGATGTTATGATTTGAAACCAATATAGAGAATTAGAAATAAACAATGACCAGAGTTAATCACTATGTGCACATCCATGTTTATGGAATCATTACACACACGTGTATGTTAATTGTGTAGTTAGTGAACTCATGTGTTTTAATTCTTACCTGAAGAAAGATGTTCAAGTACTTTTATTAAACCCTTCCTCAGGAGCTTTGGCCATCTCATTCGTAGGACACAGGTGACCAAAACAGCACTCATTTCTCTAGAGTGTACTGCGTGGATGGTATACTCTGCTGACATAAGAGGGAAGGTGACGCCCTAAGACAGTGGCTATCCTAGGGACCAGACCCTGTTCAGAACGGCTTTTACACAGCAGGTATGGCAGTCTTTGTCCTGCTTCATTGTGTGGCAGAAGGGCAGAAACTGGAGCGTAGGGAAGACTGAGGTCAGTGTTGTAGCTGGATACCCAGTCTCTTTTGGGACTAGTCAGACCCATAAGTGAACAGGGGAGTGTGGCTGTGTTCTAGTAAAACTTCACTTACAAGAACAGATGGGCTGTAGGTTGATCTTTTCTCTAGGAATACATTTTAGGTGAACAAAATTACTAGGATCAATAAGCAAAAAATGCAATTTATTTCTGTTAAAATACTATAAGAATTTAAAGTCTGATATTCATGTTTTTAAAAAGAACTGCCTGGCGTAAATTTAAAATTTTGTTTCTTAGGTACCAACCCCTCTCCTTGCCATTCACTTACAATTATGTATTTTCCCGACTCCAGTTTTAGAGAAGTATGAATGCCAAACACACCTCCATCCACCTGACTCTTCCCAAAGTGCGGAAAAGGGAGAGTTGGCGTTGAGGCAGGGAATAGCAAAGGAGAGACGTGGCTGCCTTGGCACATCCTGACTGGCAGCCCTCAGCCTTTTCTTTTGGGAATAATTGCTAGTTATTAAGTGCTATGCTGTGCAAACTATGTTTTAGGGTTTTCATTCCTCAGAGTTCACACATCAGTTCAGGGAGTAAAAGGGGAGTTTTTAATTCACTCCTCTCTTAATGGCACTCTGCAGAAGCTGTTTACTTGATGCCCAGTGACCTGAGATGCAACAGAAGAGTTCCTTATGGTAATAATAATGGAGAAAGGGCCAGGCGTGGTGGTGCACACCTGTAATTCCAGCACTCAGGAGGCTGAGGCAGGGAGATCGTTGCAAGTTGGAGACCAGCCTAGGCTACAAAGTGAGTCCAAGGCCAGCCTGAACTGCATAGTGAGACCCTGTCTCAAAAAGACCAAAAAAGAAGGGAAAAAAAAAAAAAAAAAAAAAAAGGAGAAAGTCAAGAGGACCTGAAAATGCCTTTCTTGTAATGAAATTATTTGCTGGTTGCCCTGGCCTCCAGAGTTGTCCTCTGTGTGCTGTAGGCGCAAATGCACTGAGCATACACAGGGCTAGGTGACTCGGGAGACCTTCATGGCTTTCTGCAGAGTTCCAGCCACATGCTCGAGGACAGGGAGTTGTTTCAGAATGACCCTCAGGGGGCCCAAAAACTGATGACTTTGCAATCTAACAGAGAGAGTTTAAATATTTGTTTGGATTTCCCTTCTTCAAATATTTCCAAACATTCATGAAATTTGAGAGAGTACTGCCCCATGTACCCCATTTCAACAATAACTAGAATTTTTCTGGCCTAATTTTTAAAAACTTCTTGTTTATATGTTTTTTTTTTTTTTTAAGTTTTCTTTCCCATGAAATGTTCAAAGTTTGAGATTATTAAAGTAGTTCTCAGATACCTGGTCATTTTATCAGAAGGTGTCTCAGTGGTGTGTCAGTGGTAGACTGCAAAGTCCATGCCTTCATTTTGCTTGCCAAGGTTGTCTGCCCAGGGGGCGGGCACTGCTGGGCTGTGACTCTGATTGTCTCTCACTGATGTGAGAAAAGTCCCTTGCTCACTTTTCCTGCTTTCCGCAGTGGTTAGTATTGTGCACAATGAATAGTTTGGCAACCAGGGTAGCGGCATTGATATGTGGTGTGATCTTATTTAGATGGCCCGTTTCCTTGTACTCAGGGTTGTGTCTGTTCAGTTCTGTGCATTTTGTGTCACACATGTAATTCCTGTGTTTGACACCACAGTCCACGCACTAACAGCTTTACCATCACAAGGATCCTACCTGCTGTGGTTATGAACTTGAAACACAGGAATTATGAACTTCTGTCCTTCCTATGTGCCGGGAGCTGAACCCAGGGCCTTGCACATGCCAGGCAAGTGCTCCACCACTGAGGTCCGCCCTCCCAGCCAGTCTTTAACAGTCTCACATATCTGGCCATTGAGGTGATCATGTGATACGCTGCTCCTCCCTTGGGGGAGGCGGTGTTATTTTTGAGGAGAGGTATCGCTATACAGTTCAGACTGGCCTTTAGCTCACTTTGTAGCTCAGGTTGGCCTCGACTCACAATGATCCTCCTGCCTCAGCTTCCTGAGTGCTGAGATTACAGGCGTGCGCCATGCCTTTTATTACCATGCCCAGCTCCTTCCACCCCCTTGTTCTGAGGCTTTTGAATTGATTGATCTGTGTCTCCCCTTAAATTCAGAGTAAGAGAAAACGCTAACACAAAAATGCTTTGAAAATATGTTTATTTTAGACAAAGTATATTATTGGAATCTGGTTTGATTTAGGACTTAATGTTCAAACCACCAAACAGTATAAGCATTGTGAACGAAACTAGAAACCGTACACATGTGGCCTCTTATATGCATGCACTTGTTTGCTGCAAATATGGTTTCTTATGGAGCAAATACTAAATTTGGACCTTCCTGTTGGATCCTGAAGACATACAGCTCTAGCAAAGAAGTTACATGAAGACTAACAAGAACATAGCAATTCTTTTTCCTTTTGTGCTTAGTAAGCCAAAGGAGGGAATTTTAAAGGGATCTTTTATTTCATATTACTGTTTTAATGTCATTTCCCTGAAACAACCGATTTTAGTCCAAATAGGAAATGAGAAGCAATGTGTGAGGCATCTAGGACACATTCTGCTGTGACCCTTCCCAGGAAACACACAGGCTTAGGTGGATTTAATTGCCTATTGCACCGAAGAGCCAGGGCAGCAGGGGATGGGGAGTGAGGCAGGGGTCTCTTGCATTTGTCATGGAGGAGGGGCCCCTAGTGGAGAAGGGCCGCAGCCAGGCCTTCAGCCTGTTGCTTGGTTAGGTTCAGGCTCTGGGCCAGTGGACCCAGCCCAGCTCATGCTTTGTGTCTGTACACCCAGGTTGCTCAGGACGGTTCCACATTTTATTTGTTTGTTTTTTTTTTTTTTTGGTTTTTCTCCGGTACCAGGAACCGAACTCACGACGTTGTGCTTGCCAGGCAGGCGCTTTGCCGCTGAGCTAAATCCCCAGCCCCGGTTCCACATTTTAAAGGGCTGTTGACACAGCAGTAAAGATGAGGGACAGGAACAGTATGTGGCTTGAAGGGCCCAATGCTTGTCATCTTGCCCTTTCTAGTACTATTTGCTGACCCTTGCCATGGGTGCCCCTGGAAGTATTGTGGATTGTATCCCATGGGCTGCTGTGCCCCAGTAAGAGCAGATCTCAGCATGAGGCAAGCCCAGGTGATGCCAAGGGTGAGAGCAGAGAGGGCTGCTGCCTTCTTCAGTAAATGTTTTCAGGCTGTTGGGCTCAGTGGGCATGGAAGATAATTTCTGTGACACCTTGAGGCTGGGTCCTGCTTCCATGGGCCCTGGCAGCAGGCTGGCGGGCAGTGGGTGCGGGTGCTCCTGCCTTCCTGTTGAGCATGCGTGCTTCTTGGTCACATAGGCCAGCACAGACTAAGAGCAAGGCAGTAGTTTGAAATCATGCTGAGAAAGTCCTGGAGCTGCTTCCTATGGTATGGCCTGGTGTCTGCAGCACAGTGACTCTGCTGAGTGACCTGGGTGCTGTGCAGCACGCCCGTGTGATATCACTCAGAGGTTCCTGCTCTTGTGTCTCAGGGATAGCTGTGTATTTTGTGCTCTGCATTTCCCCCCATTCTTTCATACATCTGCTGAGTCATGATGGAAATATTAAGCCCCTCCCCCCCGTATTATGTGTATGTGCATGTATACGCATGATGTTTTAGGGTCTGAGGTTTTAGAATACTTTGATTCTCTGGGGCTCACAAGTACAGGTTTTATGAAATAGAATCTGAAGCTTCTGAAATTCCATTTACATGGTTTTGTTATCCACAAACCAGTTGTGGGCCTTAGGACTTTGCCTTACGCGTCAGATCTTTAGCTCAGTGGTAGAGCACTTCCCTGGCATGTTCAGGGCCCTGGCTTGGGGGAGAATTTCCCTCCCCATCAAACCAGCAGGTTCCGTCATTGGTAGAGGGCTAAGGTGGGAAGAAGATTCTTACCACTTTTGAGGCTGTTTTATTAAATCTTTTTTAAGTTTAAATCTATCTTTCCAGACTTGTTTCTTACAAAACAAATTTTACAGCTCATCTAAAAAGTTTGTATCTAGGAAATGATTCCATGCTAAACTTTGAGGACTAGTGTTGTGCCGTTCATTTTGATTGTAGTGCTCTGAGTCTGTTTAAACCTGGCTAGGCATCCAGCTGCCAGACTGGGTGCAGCAGGGCAGCTGTAGAGCAGAGGGTGGAGCCAGTAGGTCTGACTTCCCCCGGAGTAGGGGTTATGTGATGCCCAGTGTGTTTCAGTCTTACAGCACACACAGTGCCACTTGAGCTTGATGGCTGTCAGTGCTATTTTGTTTTATATTGTTTGCAGTACTGGGAATTGATCCCAAGGTCTTCATACTAAGCTGCATCCACAGCTCATGTTGTACTTTTATTACTATCATTGGTATGTTTTTACAGTGCAGATGATTACTGATTGTATTCCTTGTGGGGAGAGTTGGTACATGCACATAACACATCTTAATATTTTTTTCCATCTCCTGATCCCCTCACTATTTGAGAATGACCTATCTCCTTACTTTTATTTCAAAAGCAATTTTTTTTTTTTTGGTACTGGGAATCAAACTCAGGACCTTGTGCTTGCCAGGCAGGTGCTGTACCACTGAGCTAAATCCCCAACCCCTGTTTACAGTACTTTATACTTTGGGTGTCTCCTATAAGAGAAACTATGTGGTATTTAAGTTTGTGTGTCTGATTTATTTCACTTAATATTCATGGTCTCAAGGTGCATCCATTTAGCCAGGTGTTATGGTGCACACCTGTAATCCTGGTACTCAGCAGGCTGAAGCAGAAGGATTGCTGCAAGTTTGAAGCCAGCCTAGGCTACATAGTGAATTAAAGCCAGCCTGGATTACAAGAGTGAGACCCTATCTCAAAAAAAAAAAAAAAAAGAAAAAGAAAAATGCATTCATTTTTCTACAGATGACTCAGGTTTATCCTTTATGGCAGAGTTGTGGTCCATTAGGTATAATACCACATGTTCTTTACCCATTTATCTGTTGATGGACATATAGACCATTTCTAAGGTTCAGCTGTTGTGAGTTGTGCTGCTATAAACATGGGCATGCATGGATCACTGTAATATGTCTTTCGCCCTTTGGCAGATACCTAGAAGAGAACAAGTAGCTGGGTCAAGTGGAATTTCTAGTTTGGGTCTCACTAAGTTGCCTAGGCTGGCCTCAAACTTGGAATCCTCCTGATATAGCCTCCGAGAATGCTAGGATTGCAGGCAGGGGCCACTACACCGGCTTTTCAGTGTTAAAGGACAAAATGGGAAGGAAAATGCACTGTGAAGGTTATACTGTGTTCTGAGTTAAATGTGTTTTAAGTAACATCTCACATAGTTTTCATATTTCACATAGTTCTTATCCTGAAGCATATGCGTATCTTGTCTACTGCTGTGTAACAAAACCACCCCAAACTTAATGTTTAGGACAGTAGTGATTTCCTATAATCTTACATTGCCTAAATGGTTTTTCTGTTAGTTTTGTTCTGGGTCATTTTTGAGGCTGCTCTAAACCAACAGTTTGAGCAAATGTCTCATGTAGTAGGGCTTCCTACATGGCTATCCTAGTGTCCCACAAAGGCACAGGTGTGGCCTGGGGCCTGTGAGATGGGCAGGGGCCTCCCAGGCTGCAGGGCTGGGGTTGGGGGCTCCTCCTTCCCATGGGAGAAGGCATGGAGCCTGGGGCCATCTCCAGGCCCCTTAGTGTAGTCAGTAATAGTGAGCTGGGCTCTGTACAGATTTCATAGGAATTTAATAGAATGCATAGAACATTTGGGTTGTTGCCTTAGAATCTGGACGCAGATGTGTCAGCTTCCTGAGTTTTTCCTTTAAGGATTTTAGAACTTTATAATCCCAAGTTTCAACCTTTGGTTGGTTGCCATTTAAGCATAAATAGCAAATTGGTGTGCATCACTAAGTTACAGGATAAATGTAGAGACTGCTTCAGTTGGTAGAGTGAAAGAACATTGAAATGCAAATGTGCTTGGTTCTGATCAGGTTGTTTCATCTGAAAAATTGCAAGTTTTTAGTAAACACTGATAGTTTTGTCTTCCCACTGGATTTGAGTTGCAGTTATCAAGTATTTATTGTTTTATTCAGACTTCCAGTTGTCTATTTGATGGTGCAGTTGTATGTCTGTGGCTTAGTTCTCTTAGAACACGAGTATTTCCCCCAGCTCCACTTTTGGCTTTGCTTCCAAGGTGCCAGGTCTGGCTGGCTGTGGGATGCGGGATGCAGGGTGGGGGGTAGGGGTGAGTGGGTGGGCTGAGGTTAGCCTGGACAGGCCAAGCAGCAGTCTTCCTTCCTCTACTGTATAGTGCTGCCCTGCCCCAGGGTCCTGAAAAGGGAGTGTGGGGGTGGTGTTTGTACTTGTCTCCTAGTTGCTGCAGTAGAGAAAGAACAAAGGAGTTGGCACTTGAGAAGAGCTCATTTTTTAACCCACAGGTTAAAGTAGGCAAAGAAACAGTTTTTCTGTTGAAACTTGCATCTTTGAATATTTGAACAAAACATTTGGTGCACTTGTGAAACAAATGTGAAGGGCATTTGAGGACTTACCTCTTGAACCCTTCCTACAGCTGAGTGAGTACCCTGTTGGCTCCCCTGACACAGCCCCCCCGTTCCTTTCCCTTCCCTGGGAGGTCTGAGCTCCTCGTCCATCTGCAGGGCTTGCTTTTTGTTGTTTTTATTTTTGAGACAGGGACTCCCTGTGCAGTTCAGGCTGGTCTTGAACCTACTAGGGAGCCAAGGCTGACCTTGAACTCTTGCCTCAGCCTCCCCAGTGCTGAGATTACAGGCATGTGCCACCATGCCCAGCAGAGCTTGCATTTTGAAGGTCTTACCTAGAGTGAGTTTCAAGAAATAAATAGGATTGCTTTCAAAAATTTATGTATTTTTACTTCTTTCCCCCAAATCCTCAGCCATTGTCTTTACACCTTGTGACTCCTGAGTTTGGAAACACTGTTTCTGGGCAGAGATCTCCTGGTGATGGGTATATCAGTGGCTCCCCTGAGCTGGCTGCTCCTCTTCCCAGCATGGAGGTTGTCCTGTGGTGTCCGCTGTTTCACATTATATCACACGAAAGGCGGTAACAGTTGCTTGTGTTCCTGACTTGTAACTGTGGAACGTAAGATGAATTGGCATAAGCCACCAGTTGCAGAGTTGAGTTATGATGGAAATGATCCCCTGACGCAAACAAGCAGCTTTCTGCTACATGGCCTTTACTGACCCTCTGAGGATTGCAGCTGGCAAATCTGATGGAGGCCAAGGATTCCCCATGTCCTGTCTATGCTGCTTCTGGGAAGAAAGAAGGGGGATTTGTCGAGTTTCTTGGGGAGAGTGCAGAGATAACTGAGAGCCCTCTGTGCATTGGGAACAGGGTTTTGGAGCTACAGGAAGGTGTGGTGCTTAGCAAGGGTGTCAGAGCCCTGTCTGCACTCAGATGCAGGTACTTGGAGATGTAGAGGAACAGTCAGGAGGCTGGAGTGGTCTGGTCCTAGCAGCCAGGTGGCCTGGGTGGGGATCCGTCACTGTGCAGCAGGACTGATGGTTCACTCTGGGCAGGTTGAATCCCATCCAGGGCAGGTGCAAGGGGCCTGTGGCTTTAGCTCCATACCACAGAGCTGACAGTGTCCTGGCCAGACACACTGTGCTCAGGAGGAGACACCTTTGCGATAGTTGAGGCATGCAGATCCCCTGCAGGACCAGCCAGGTGTCTGGGAGGCAGAGGAGCACCGAGAGGAGTTTATGATGGATCTGACTCTTTGCTGCTTTTCTCTGGAGTTCTGTGATGCACGAACATGCATACAGGAAGCAGCTTAATGTTGACCGCAGTCTAGGTGCTACGCCTTTCAACGCAGCCTGCTGGGGCTGTTCTAGAGTGCTGTCCCTCGTGGCCTTAGAGCTATGTGCCTGGTGGTGAGTGGGAGCCAAGCTCTTGACAGTAGCTTCTGTGGTCCTTAGTTAATCTCCCAAACATTTCAAGGCCTATGGTATATTATTCTTAAGAATTTCACCATGTGCACTTCAATACCATTCATCAACTGATTAAAATATGTGATGCTTATTTGAGTATCTTCTTAGGGGTTGGCAGCAAGACTGAAGTAAACAGTGTCTTTCTTTCTGCATCACTGAGAAGGTGGTGTAGATCAAAACACAAATGTGTCACACGGCTACCTTTGAGGTTTGAATGTGAAGATGGCTGGAGGTGGTGAAACCATTCAGTGCCCTTCTGATGGATGGAGCTGAACGAGCAGCTGTCCTCTCCTTAGCAACAGTTCTGCCTGGCAGCCATGGCTTGGAAGGGGGCACCAGCTGGACTATGAGTCCACAGCACATAGCAGCTGGGACTGTGGGGTTGGGCAGTCATCTGCACCTGTGCAAGGTGGGTATGGCACCCTGTATGCAGGCGGGGTGCCTAGAAGGTGGTGCTTATTTGACTGGGTGCTTCTGTTTGAAGAGTTGTCCATGGGCTGGACTGGGTGGAGTGGCTGCTGTGGTACTCCTGTCTTCACACTGGTGGTGAGGGGGAGCCAGAGCAGTCTGCACACATGTGGTTGTGGTTGCAGCATGGGTGCCAGCCATGGTGCTCGGCCAAGAGAGTGTGTCTAGCAGGTGTGTGGGTCCTTGCTAGTGTAAAATCTGAAACATATAAATCTGTTCAGTAAGTATTACAGCTGTTAAAAAAAAAAAGTATTACAGCTGTTGACTTAGCCTTGGGAGAAATTTGCTTTGAATGAAAGATTTTAGGTTATTGATAACTCCACTTTCTCTACTGTAAGCTGATTGACAGTGCTGCTTTACCAAAAAATGGAGTGATGATTGGCTTTGTCTGTGAAATCAGCATGTGTTGTCCTGGGGTGGAGACACTGCAGCTCTGGAGAAGTGTCTTGTTGGTTTCTCAGGGCAGTCTGCAACTCCTGGGCAAGTGGTCCTCCTGCATTACTTACCCTCCTGGGTAGCAGAGATAACGGGTGTGCTTTGTCTTTCCTAGTTTAACATCTTTTTTTTTTTTTTTTTTAAACTAGTAGAAGTTAAAATAAAAATGAATAATGTTTACTTAGGGGTAGAAAAAATGAACTGAGACTTTGAGACCTGATTTAAGGGGCACAGAGGAAGTGGCGTCAGTAACCCCACAAAGTCTAGCAGTTCTCAACAGCGTGCCCATCTGCCACAGTGCAGGGGTTGGGCCTGGTGGCTCTGAATCCTCACTGAAGTTCACTCCAGACAGCACCAACACCCTGGATTGTTGAAATCTCTGTGATTTTCAAAGTGAACTTTCACGTCAGGCTGCTGAGTACACTGTTGTCTACCACTTCCTGTAACACCAGGGCACCTTCTGAGAGCCTCTCTGCCTCCTCCGGGCAGCCACCTTCTTGGCTCTGTAGAGATCCCTGGTGGTCAGAGAGAAAACATGTTCAAGTCCAAGTGTCTGGTTAGTGCCTGTCCTCTTCTGAACACCTGCTCAGCAGGTCTCGGGCCCACGGTGCTCTGCCCTTTGTCAAGTACTGATTGTGCCCTTCCTCTTCTCTCTTCATCCCTTCTAGCTTAGGCTTGCCCGCTCTCTGGTTTCGCCTGAGCCTGGGCCTAGAGAGGCTTAGGAAGGCCAGCTCACTCCGGGTGCACTGTGAAGATGCGTACATTGATGGTGTGGACCCTTCTCTGCAGGTGACGTGAGAGGGTGCCCCTGTGACATAGCTAGCAGGAGGGCAGGGACCATGGCTGCTGGTCTTCTGCATGTGGTTCTGGTTGGGTTGGGTGCAGCATCTTCAGTAGCCCTGGTGGTTACTCATACTGTTGACCTGTGGCCTTTCCACCTCAACTTCTCCATTGTTCAGAAAAACAGGAAACCACTCACATGGCTTTTTAAAAGATCGCAGAAATCAAGCATAGTAATTGTGTCTGATGTGTGTTGAAAAGGGTTCAGTACTTTTTATTACTTTTATGCTAGGGTTCTATGCCAAAAGGAAAGATGCTTGAGAATGAGCCGCCCAGCACTCTGGTCCCCTCCTCTGGGGCAGGACCTGGGGCATTCAGCAGAGGCAGCAAATGCTGGCAGATAGGAGCCCCACCTTGGACCATTCCCTGTTATGCTATTGTCTCTCTACAACCCCCATACACATGTAGGATTGTGCTTGTCCTCTGATCGGCTTGCCTCACTTAGCACAGGGTCCTGAAGGCTCATTGAGGGTATTCATGCACCAAGATCTCCTTCTTTTGAATGACCAAGCCCCAGTCCATTGTTGGACAGTTTGCGCGCCCGGTTATCTGTCTGTCAGCAGGCACTGGGATCAGCAGTTGGAAGTCTGTGAGGTGAGCTGTGAATATAGAAATACAATCTGAGTGAGTACCCAGAAGCAGGTGCCCTAAAACACACGGCACTGTTTCTAAACCATTGAGGAACCGCCACACTGTTTTCTGTAGGAGTGGCACTGTATTTAGCTCCCACCAGCAGTGCACAGGACACAGCATGGTTGTCCTCCCCATCTTCCTTGACAAGTTGGCCTGGTAGCAGCAGCTCTCAGGTGAACCCTTGCTGTGAAGGTTTGTCCACCACCCACCCTGTCTCCTGGAGTGTACTCTTGGGTCTGGCAGAGCCCTCCACCAGCAGTGCCCCTATAGCTCTGTCATCTCACCTTTCTGCTGCACACCCTCATCCCCAGCTCTGCCCTGTGGTCACTCGTGGTAAGTTGTGGAACAGAGATGTTGAGCCTGGGGGTTGAACCCTTAGTCTTCGAACCTGTCCTGCATATACCATCTTGGGACCCTTGGGGGCTTCTGTGTGCAAAGAAACAGCAGCCCCCTCGGGAGGTCACATGCAGGCTTCTGTTGCTGTCATTTGTGTGCACTGTCTTTGGGGGCCCCAGATTGCACATTGCCTTCTTTTTGGAGCCCATGTTTGAATGGAACTGTGCGGTTGGAAATACTCTTCTGTGTGACCTTCCATTCCTTTCAGGCTCCTGGACTCCACCTTCTCAAAGTTCAGTGATAGCTGGACCTCAAGAGCCTGCTGCCTAGAGAACCCAAGATTCCTCCATAGACGATGTCTTCGGGACTTGTTTTGTTTTGTTTCTCTCCTGGACTTACTAAGAAGAACTAAAAAGTTTTTTTTTTGTTTTTTTTTTTAAATAAATGCCTCTACTGTTTGTAATCTATAAATGTTCCATTTAAACAAAGGTGCGGATCAGAGATTTAAGAGTAAGACCAGTGCTTGTGCTGTCACAAGGCTCTCTGGCTCTTGTATGGCCCTTCTGCGGCAGTAGTGTGCATCATCTTGGATTACTAAAGGCTCCTCACAAGCACCTGTGCTTCCCAGGTCTGACTTTGGGGCTGGTCCTTTGGCAGGACCAGCTGGTGCATCTCTCCTGTGGGTCCTCCCCTGCCCACCCACCTTTCTGCCCTTCAGGCTGGTACTCAGCTCCTGCACTTGCTCAGGCTGGGGATAGAGGTGGGATCACAGGCAGAGGCCTTTGGTTGTTCATAGCCACCACCACCCCCTTGTGATCTTGGGCACATCAGTTGACATTTCTGAGCCTTGGTCTCTCTGGCTATGGAATAACAACAGTTGCATTTCAGTTCTCCTCATTTCATAGGGTTATTTAACGGATCCACTGGACAGTATATGTGGGCACCTGCTTTCAGAAGTGACCTTCCTTGTGTGTGCGTGCATGCACGCACGCATGTACCTATTGGAGGTGAGTTCAGAGATGTACCTTAACCCTTTTTGTTTTTCTTATTAATGAAGCAGAACCTTTATTTTAAAATATGTGCTTTTGTAGTGCTGCTGCTATGACTGTGTTCTGGATTCTGAGTTGCTTTCAATGTGCTGCTAATGGCAGTGGAGTTGGAGGCGATAAGTCTGAACTGCAAGGCCAAGGCCACAGATGATAACTTTGAATGTTTTTACTGAGTCCTCACCCACCTGGACTGTCTTTCAAGCAAAAGGCTCTGGCTGGTGAAAAGTTTCTACTGGAAACAGAAGTATTGGCTCTTCCATTTTGATACCTGCTTCTATCTGCCTTTTTCTCAGCATCACAGGCCAGTGAGCCTTGGCTGGAAGCACACTGGGAACCAGTGAGCCAGGTGCTGGGGCTCCACTGCCCCTGTTCTTCCGTCCTGTCCTTTGCCAGGCTGGACATCACTGGGTAGCTCCATGCACAACTATATCCGTTTGCCTGGGAGGGGTTGGCAACTTTGAGACTTTTTCTGATGTTTTGAGGTTAAAACAAATGTGTCATTCCTGTATTTCATTTTTGTACCTAGTGTGTCCTCAGAACATCATTCCGTGAACACCCTGGATTTAGTGAGCCCTGCTCTGCCTTTATATTAGAGGCATACTCCAATGACAGCATAACACAGCCAGTGGACAGCCCTGGCTCCTAGAGTTTCCCATCCTGAAGAGCCCTCTTGCCCTCTGACTTTTGTGAGCAAGAGCCATTCACATTATGACTGGGATATGTTGCTCATGCTGGAAGGCAGCTGGCTGTAGACAGTGTTGCTAAGTTAGCTTCCACAGCTGGATTTTGGAGGCTCATTTCATATTCATCAAACTGCTTTTAGATTTTTCTTTCATAAAATTCAGAATGGAAGAAAAGGGAGGCTTTTCAGATTCTAGGTTGAGAGGCTATATTTCAACAGGACAATTTTCCTGCTTCCTGCAAAGTTTAGTTATGAAGATGCATGCCTTGGAAGATTTCAGTGGGTAATGACATCTTTTTCAGCAGTACTAGAGATTGAACCCAAGGCCCTTGTGCATGCATTCCAGGCAATTGCTGTCCCATTGAGCTGCATCCCCAGCCCCCTTTTAACATTTTGTTTTCAGCCAAGGTCTTGTTGACTTGCCCCGGCTGGCCTCAAACTTGTACTCCTCCTCCCTCAACCTGTAGTGTATTATTTAGGAGCAGTGAGAGTGCCTTGCTGATGGACTCTGAGGGAGGGGCTGTGTGGCAGGATGCCCTGTAGATGGGTTCCTGTCAATCATCTGTAGGCTTTGGACCCTCAGCCCAGCTTGGGTTGGTTCCTGTTTGAAAACGAGCTTTGTCTGCCAGCAATGTCTGCAGCATTGCCAGGCCCTCCTGTTGCTTGGGCAGTGAAAGTTCACCACATAGCAGCAGCCTGCAAAGGCTTTGTCTCATCATGGGTATCTTGGTGCTGATGGGTATGCGTCTCTAGAGAGGCCGGTGGTCATCGAAAACATCACATGAAGTGTGGCATCAGGTCCTTCCAGTTGTTTTGGCTTGTGTTCATCTGCGGCAAGTCCTAGTGTCAGCGTTTCTAGCTGTTCCTTTAAGAGTTGCTGCATAGATAAGTAAGAACTTCCTATTTACATCATTGTTAAGATGTGAAATGGGAAGTAAATAGACTAAAGTTAATACGTTTAATGTTTACCTCACACTTTTTTCAAATGTGTTTGTTTTCAGATAACTTTGTTATAATGGTCCCCACCACTAAATAGCAGAAACAGTGAGGGAAAAGTGGAAGGGAAAGAACAAGTCTTTAAGAAAGCAGGTGGTGGCTTGGAGTGGAAACTGTGAAAAGTGTCACTGTGCCTCATTGGGTGCAGCACACAGGAGACAGGCTTAAGAAACCTGCTTAGCGCAACTGAAAACGCTCAGCCTGCCTGTCTGAGGCTCCTTGTACATGCTGGGTAGTTTGACAGATAAGGCTCAAGTCTGGAAAACTTTGGTACTGAGGAACAGACTGGTCAGAGTTTGTGCATGTATGTATGCGTGTGGCGGGGTGGGTATTGTTTGGGTTTAGCTGAGAAGCTGTAGCCCTGACCATAGGTCTCACTGTGAGAAAGAGGCTTGAAGAATGAGGGCCAGTCTGTTCCCTCCCCACAGTCTTCCAGGGGCTATGCTGAAATATGCTGCTGTCATTAAGTCAGAGGAAGGGCTTGGCTGACCCAGACACCTGGCTTCCCTGACCCTGGCCAGATGGCACAGGCTCCAGGCTTTGGGCACTGCCAGGCAGGGAAGGCTATGGTATGGCGCAGGCCCAGGCAAGTCCTGTTGTCTGTCCAGCAAGCCAGCCCCAGGGAAGCCTGCAGTATGCACTTCAAAGACAGTAATGACCTTATTGAGGGATAGTTGAAACGCCCCAGTGTCCACCCATGTGCAGTAGCCAGTCCTGTCCTTCACAGGAATGTGCAACCACACTATCAGCTTTAGTATGTGTTTAGCAGAAAGAAACCTGCACCTTTAGTCATTGCTCCGTACCGAGAGGCTGTCTTCAGAGTTGTATTGCTGGACATTTCCTGTCAGCAGGTCACATTGCGTGTGGGCATGGGGCATGTGTCAGGAATGCCTGTGGCAGCACGTGTGCATCAGCCAAACACAAAAAGAACCATCATGTCCATGGCTCACCAACATGGCAAAGAGATTGTACCTGTTGCTTTGTTCAGAAAGTTTGATAGTCTTACTAAGTATCGAGACAGGGTATGTATACTTAAGAGATGAGAATCATTCCTGTAACTTGGTGCCCTGGAGAGGGTGGGCAGTACAGTCTATGACAACCCTCAGAGCGGCATGCCCAGGTTCTGCCCATCATGAGAACAGCTTCTGCCTGCCCCCTGTGGAATCTGGTCTGCCCTGCCACTGTCAGGCTTGATTTGGGGGGATGGGAATGAGATGATGACCAGCGTCCAGCACCCTTTACCACAAAACCCTCATGCCCACTTTGCCCACTAACGCCCACCATTTCTTAAGACGGCTGTACCTAGAGTCCCATGAGGGCTTTGTGGAGGTGTGGTGGATGCCGTAGAACTTGCCAGCTTCAGTGGTGCAGTGGGCTGAGTTTTACCCAGACACAGTTCAGAACGTGTCCGCTACCTCAAGACGCAGCCATGCGCTCCTGCCCCCCCACACACAGTCTCAGCACTTCCCTCTGCCGCTAGGAACCTGGAAGTGGGTGTGCTTTGGGTCACTATGGTTCCATTTTTAGAATTCAGTAGGAATGGAATCATATACTGCGTAGTCTTTTGTGTCTGGTTTCCTTGATTCACTGCCATCCTGAGATTCTTAAGCAACATGGTGCAGTCTGTGTCAGTTTTGTTGCTTATTACTGAACAGCATTCCACCAGATAAATACATCCTATGTTTATGCAGTGAACAGTTGATAGACCTGTCTTAGTTGCTTTACTTGTCACTAGGACACAATATCTAAAACCCACAACTTAAAGGAGGAGAGGTTTGTTTTGGTTCACGTTTCATGAGTTTCAGTCCTTGTATGGTTACGTGGGCATGGTGCAAGGGCCTAGACAGAGGAAGCTGCCCATATCATGACAGACAGGAAGCAGAGACTCAAGTGAGGAACTGGGAAGCAAGATGTACTCTTCCTGGTCACACCTAGTGACCCATCTCTTCCTACCAGACCTCACCTCTCTACAGCAAGGCAGCATAGGGGTCCCATAATGCAGTCAATTTACAAAAACCTGAGGCTTTGGGGGCCATTTTAGATATAAAATGTAACAAGACCTCTACACCAGTTTTTAGCTATTACATGTAAACCTTATGTGAACACAGTAGTTATGCAAAACATTGTATGGATCTAAGAGGATTGCAGTTGTGTGTACTCTGCAGCCTCATCCTTCCTCGGGCAGTGTCATCAGTCTTTTTAGCGTTTACCCTTCTAGTGGGCATCTAGAAGTACCCCATTTCCCTAGAGACCAATGATGCTGATTATCTTCCATGTGCCTTTTTGGGGAGTGGGAAAGGGTCACCATGTATCATCTTTACCTTAACATGTATCATTTGTGCAGTTTTTAAAATTAGTTCATCTTACTGAGTTTTGAGAGTTCTTTATATATTCTAGATATAAGTCTGTCCCGGAGATACGTTTGGACATTTCTCCAGTGTGCTGTCTTTTCATTTTCTTAATAACCTCCTTTGAAGAACAGAAGTTTTTATTTTGGTGAAGTACAGCATAACGGTGCTTTCTTGGAGACTACGACCTTTTTGTTTTCTCTTTAATAAATACTTGTCTAACTCAATATCACCCAGATTTTTCTCTTATGTTTTCTGCTAGAACTTAGTTTATTTAGTATAGTTCAGGGCTTACCTAATTGAGGTACTTTTATTTAGCAGCAATAAGTAATAGGTAATTAAGAACTTATGAAATAAATTTAGGTAATTATATTTAGTTTCATTTTGAGGTTTCTGCATATGACATGAGGTCTGTAAGGTTAGAGCATTTTTGAAAATTGTTCTCTGCATAAGGATATCCATTATTCCGTGACCATTTGTTGAAAAGGTAATTTCTCCATTCATTTGCTTTACTTTATTTAAACAAGTATCAGTTGATTCTGGTTGTCTATTTCTGGGCTTTCTGTTCCATTGATCTATTCTTTTGTCCACTCCACATCTCAATTACTGTAGTTTTGTGTAGTCTGGAAATCAGATAATGTATACCTGTCCACCTCCTTCTTTTCCTATGTTGCTTGGGTGTACTGTGTCCTCATTTCCATGTACATTTCAGAGTCAGTTTCTATAAAAACATTAGTTGGGCTTTTGATGGAGATTGTGTTGAATCTGGATATCAGTTTAGCTCAACCACATGAGTTTTTGTTTATCCAGGGAAGATTTGCACGTGTTGTACTACCGGTACAGTTTAGTTTTGTTAATATATTTATTGTAAATTGAGGTTGAAAATATTTTAAACTTTATCTGTGAGTGGGGAGTTTTACTTTTTTCTTTCTTGTATACCTTCTGTCTCTTTTTCTTGTCGTATTGCACTGCCTAGACCTTGCCAGCACAGTGCTGCAGTGCTGAGAGTGGGTATTCTTGCCTTTACAGCCCAGGGCAAGGGCCTCCAGAGTGAAGTATGTTGCCTGCTGTTTTTTTTTCCCTTCGGCCTTCTCAGTCTATCAAAAGATTGATCAATTGATTAATGGAGATAGGGTCTTGGCTGTATATTACAGGTTGGTCTTAAAACTCACAGCGATCCACCTGTTTCAGCCTCGTGGCATGCACTGCCACACCTGGCTCAAAAGAGTAATTTTTTTACAAAAGCATTTAGAGAAAAAAAAAAATCAGTGAAACCGAAAGTCGGTTTTGTGACAACTCCATAAAACTGGTAGACCTTTAGTTAAACTCATCAGGAATGAAAGAAGACACAAATTGTCCATATTGGGCATGAAAGAGGGGAGATCACTATGATCATATAGTAACTAAAGGATAATAAAGGAATTTCATCAACAACTTCGTGCCTGTGTTTGACAACTTAGATGAAATGGACAAAGTCCTTAAGAGACACAAAATATCTCAGCTTGCTTAGAAACTGATAACTTGAGCAGCCCTATATTTTTTTGAGAAATTGAACTTTTAGTTAAAACCCTTTTAGTACAGAAGCCTTCAGTGCAGATGACAGGGCACACTGGTGTCTCTCAAGCATTAAAGAATAAGTGAGGCTGCTGTGCAGAAGCCTATCCGCAGCAGAGGCGGCATGTGCTTCTCCCCCGGGGGACACCAGGGGAGCTGAGGGACAGACACGTGGTGTGCATGTGGAGATGTGCAGGTCTGGCAGATCGAAGGTCTGGCAGATCGAGGGTCTGGCATTGTAAAAGGAACAGCAGCCGGCAAAGTTTATCTTTGAAATTCAGGTTTGATTCAACATTGGAAATGTAATACACTGTAGTGGTACTAAATTAAACACTGTAAGGTCATCTAAAAAGATCCAGAGATAAAAAAATAATATTTTCCAAAATTCTGTACCCATTCCTGAGAAAAATACTCACTACAAACTACAGGCAGAATAGAACTTTCTCAGCATGGTAAATGACATTTTAAGGAATGCCTGCAAGTAGGAGGAAGGAAGAAGGGGGGAAGAGGACGTAGAAAGGAATTAGAACATATAATGTATGTGTACCAGCTCCCCACGAGGAAGGTAACTGTTATGTACCGTAAACATGTACGGATAAATTTTAAAAATACAGAAAACAATAAAAAGAGATGCCTATGACTAACTGATGTCATACTCAATGGTGTGAGATTTGATACTTTTCGGCTAATGTTAATTATACAGTGGGATGTTTGTGTTCACTTCTTTTTGTTCTCTCTTAAAATAAGCTTTTGTTACTTCAATGATACTCTGTATCTTAGAAGACTTTTTAAAACCACAAGGAAAATTCAGGCACAAAGTATGTTTTCATTTCCTAGAGAACACATCTCCGTGTATGCACAGAAGTACAAAGATAAGCTCACACACACATGCGTGCACACACGTATGCCATGATCAGTTCTGTTAGTGTGACCAGGCTACAGCACACTGTCACTCAGATGCTAAGTCACATGTTACTGTAATGTGTTTTGCAGATGGGGTGATGGCCACAATGAGCTAGTTTAATTTTGAGCTAGGTCACCCTGGGATGTGGAAGCCCAAATCTCCCTTGAGAAGGTCCTGTCCTGTCCTGTCCTGTCCTGTCCTGTCCTGTCCTGTCCTGTCCTGTCCCGTCCCACAGACTCCCCACAATTGTACAAGCCAGTTCCTTGAGAGAAGTTTTTAACTGTGTATATCACTTGTCTCATCTCTGAGCCTAATCTGGTAATACAAAACACAGGTTGACCAGTTTTTAAAAATCCTGCCTGTTTCTCATTCATTAAGTGTTGCCTCTGCATTGCACTTCACACAGGTGGCTGCGGAGGCCTGGACTGGGAAGAGTCCCTGAGGCTCAGGGATGGTAGTCGGGCCTCGGCCCACACTGCAGCCTGCACTTGTCTCCCCAGCTGTCCGTTGTGCAGCATGGTCTCCTCCTGCCACTGACCCCGTGGAGATTGGGTCAGGTGTTCTGCAAAAAGTGGCCCCCTCTGATTCTGTCTTCTTGCTTTCCTGTGATACCTGTGAGCTGGTTGTTTGTCCATTTAAAAGCTCTGGCATTGCCGGGCGTGGTGGTGCATGCCTGTAATCCCAGCACTCGGGAGGAGGATCGTTGTGAGTTCAACACCAGCCTGGGCTACAAAGTGAGCTCAAGGCCAACCTGAACTGCATAGTGAGACTCTGTCTCAAAAAGAACCCCTCCCACCTCCCAAAAAAAAAACCCAAAAAAACCCTCTGGCTTTGCTTAACCTCTGTTATGTGTTTGCCTTTTATGTTCTTACTTTGGTATGTTTTCCTTTTCTTGAGGTATACTGTATGATCTCATTTTAAAAACCTCATTCTTGGGGTGCCTTACAGAAATAAATACATCTTTCCAAGAACCATTTTACCTAGATTTCCCAATTTGCTGTATAGCATCTTTCCCAGTTTCTGATTTTGAATATTTTAAAATTCATTGATTTCCTCGCTGGCTGGGGTGTTTGGAGTGCATTTCAAACCCCAGATTTACAATCCTGTTTGCTCGTCACCTTCCTCTGCTCTAGGCTGTGGCTTGAGAAGCTGAGCGTTCCTAGTTTCTGAAAGTTAGTCTGCATTTGTGTGTGTGGCGTCAAGTTTTCATGATGTTGTGTTCTTGAACACGAAAATGGGTGCCATGTAACTGCTGGCCAGATGGCTGTAGATATGCTTGATGGGTGATTGCTGAATCTCCTTATCTCCTGTGGGAAGCTGAGGCGGGGTTGTTTCATTGGTCCATCTGGTAGTGAAAGTATTGTGACATCTGCACCCGTGACTGTGGCTCTGATTGCTGTGTGTTTGCTCTTTTCTCAGAGGCTCTCATCATGTACATCAAATACTCAGAACAGTCTCAGGTCTCACAAGAGGAGCCTTGTGCTGCAATACAGTGGCTCAGGGGCTCCTGGGATGTGTTCGGCCACAGATCATACCCAGAACCGAGACAGCAGCCCCACCTCGTGTTGGCTTAGTATTTCCCCACGGTGGCTTTTCGTTCCTCCTCTTTATTTTTAGATGCCTCTATAATTCAAAGTTTTAGGTTCACGTACACTCTGAGCTAGCTGCTTACCTTTTCCATTCTAGTTTGATAAACTCTGTCTTTCAACTGGATTTCTTAGAATACTTTTTGTCTTTGTGGTGCAGTAGCAAAATACTGGTACCTGAGAGCAGGTAACTGGAAAAACAGAAGCTGTTTTCACGGTGCTGGAGGCTGCAGCCCGAGCCAAGGGCAGGTGCCCTGTGTCCCACTGGGTATATAAGGCTGTCTTGTTACATTTGTTGGGACTTGTCTTTGTTCTCTCTCCTTTTCTTTTTGCCTGCATACACACAGGAAGTATACATTTCTTTTCAAGGTCATTTTGAAAATTACCCTTTTCTGTTTTGTGGTAGTTGCTCCCCAATTTTCATACCTGTTGGGGCCTTGAAGCGATTCCTAAGCATGGAGTTGCAGAGTTTGGGCTTACCTTGAGTACTTCAACTGGTCCTTTCCTTCCAGCACTGTCTGTCCTTGCTGCAATTACATCATTTTCACTTGTATTTTCCTTAAAGAGTCTTATGATTGAACCAAAAAAATGAGCACATGTAGTTTAATACTGTCTCAAGGATGAAAATAGAAACTTTTGAGATCCCCTTTGGCATATGCTGACCTTTTCTTTCACAGATGCAGTGGTACTCTGGCTCCTCCACTGCCCTCCTGGTCAGCCCTTTGTGGTACTCCTTCGTTCTGTCTGCAGGCCCCACCAGGCAGCTCCTAATACTGCCCAAGTAGTCCTCAGCTGCTGCCCCCAGGTGATGTCCTCAAGACACTGGCAGCCTTCAGACACTGAGAGAGGAGGGCTTACTTATTCATGCCGCATCTTGGCAGAGGGAATGTTTTCTTCCTCCAGGGATAAAGCCTATTGAGACAGATAGATAGATTGGTGGCTATAGGGAATATGCTGCTAGCATTACCTCTGGTGGCCCTGGAGAGATTGGGGGGGGGGTCCTATCTGGAGGTAAGGGGATATCTTTGGATTATCAGCTCCAGGTTCATTTGTAATGAGGAAATAATGCCATCTGTTCAGCTAAGGGTAGTTAGATGCTTTGAATAAAATAACAAACGAAAGTTAAAGCACCGTGCAAATATAATTTGAAGTGGATCGTTAAACCCCAGTCATTGACCTGGCGGGGGCGCTGTCATCCATCGTAGTATTTTTCCCAGTTCACAGACAGAGACTGAGACAGATTAATCACTCACGATTTCAGCCAGCCAATGATTACATCTGGACACTTCAGGGTCACATGTTGTGACTGTGCAGACGCCTGTACCTGGAACAGTCCCATCATGTGTGGGTTCCTGTACTGTTAGCTGACCACATTCAGGTGGAGCAAGGGAAGGAGCCTGGCCAGCAAAGTGTAGACTGAGACAGAGTAAGCGGGACATGAGTGGATGGAGGCCTTTTATCACGCCTGGATTCCTTCTCCGTCTGAGGTGCTTCCAGAACCACATGCACTGCAGCCCTTCACAGTGCACTGTGCACTTGGCAGTGGTGATTTGTGGTCCCATGTTGTGTGTGTGTGTGTGTCTGTCTGTCTGTTCAGATGGCAGTGCTGCTCTGTGAGGACGAGAACCCTAAGCCAAGCTGGTTCTTTTGGCATCACTGACCTCTCGCCTTCCCTCCAGTGGGCCTTAATCTCTCTGTCTTACTCCCACATACCCCTAGCACATGAAAGCACATGTTCTGTTTTAGAAATAAATTACTCGTGCAAACATGAATCTGAGCCGATTTTTACTTTGAAAGGATTTGCCAAAAATGAAATTTAAATAGCTAGATCTTTGAAACAATTGAAGTGTTGGAGCTTACCATAAAGTGTTGATTTTCTAGATTTTTGGGAACATGCATACTGTTTAAAGAAAACACAGTTAAATTTGTGAGCAGACATGAGTGTATAATTTTTGTTGTACATCTTGAATTCTAGAACACATAAATGATGAGTTCGGGGGTGTTTGGTATTAGCCTTTTACTCCCCCCCCCCCAATCCCTTTGCCAGTTAGGAATAAATCGCTACAGAAAAGCATTCTGAATAAACAGGCTTGGTTATTGTGTACCAATTTGCAATGTTTTAACATGAAATTATGTTTCCCTAGAGTATTGAATACCTAATGTTGATTATAATGACAAAAGTACTATGGGATCCATAAATACATTTTGCAACATGAAATAATAAGTTTATTTTTTCCCAAGAATGTCAGCTTATACTTAAAATTTTATTTTCCTGGTTTTCTGTATGATGCTTCAAAAAATGTGGTAGAAAAGAAATAAGAAAAAGGCGTATTTGTAGCCACATCTGCTGGAAGAAGAGGGAGACAGGTTGATCTCCTGAGTGACGCATGGATGCTGGGAGCTGCGTCTGTGCAGTTTCCCTGTGTGCAGCCACATTCATGTTGGCCATCTCTTTGCACACCAGGTCGGGCACACATGGAGACTGCTGGCTTATTCTAGACTAAATGCATTCTTTCCAGGACTTCACCAGCTCCAGGGAATCCCAGGTTTTCTTTTGTTCCCCAACCCCCACCCCAGGAAAAAGTGTGTTCTTCGAAGACAAAAACAGGTTCTGAACTGCAGACCTTCTGCTGTTGCTTTGCAGTACCAAAACCCTCAGCTTTCAGTTGAAACCTTTGCTTGAGCAAACTAACTGCCACACCTGTTCTTGCTGGTTTGTGGAGACTTACCTGCCCTGAACATTGTGCTGAGAGCCTGAAGGTCCCAGAGAGAAAGGACCTGGTGTGGGGAGGTGGGTACAGAGCAGACTCAGGGGTCACCGCAGACCCAGAAATCACTGCAGTGGACCATCTGTGCCACTCTGCCATCTCTTGGCCATTTCTTGTCTGTACATGTTTGCACAAAAATCATTAGTCCAAATTCCGTATTTTGCTCTCTGTAGCTGCATAATTATGCAGATGCTTTGGTATGTGAGGCGATTCATAGTGCATTTGCATGTGTGCCACCACTCTGTGAGGAGCAGTGGGGTCTAGGGATCGAGTAAGCTGGTGAGAGGAGGGAGTGATTTTTTTTTTTTATGCCATTATCCTCTATTTACAGCTTTCAGAAATCAACTGGTGTCACTGCACATATGTTTAGAGCTGTTGCTATGGTAACGAGCTTGGCAGCCCACATGGTCCTTCTGGAAGGTTAGGAAGCTGTTCAGTGGCATCTGTTCACTTGAGGGCACCATCCCTCTGACCTGTGGGACTCTGCAGATTGCCCTGTTCCCACTTCAGTTGTTTGCTCTCTTTTAGTTTGACTGCTTACCTAATAATTTAAAAAGAAGAGTTCTGTGATGGGTTTAGTGCGGAGAAAAGTAGAGCCAGGTACAGTGGTATCGTTTTCTGGAATCCCTCCCACATCTGCAGCAGGGTCACCGTCTTCACCTGGTCTCACTGGCTCATTTGTCTTAAGAAATGAAACAGTGGGCTTCACTCTCCTCAGTGACCTTGCTGGACACCCCTCCCCGCTTACGAGCAGCAGTTTCATCCAATGACTTGGGTGATGAATTAATATTTTTTTCTTGGTATATGTGAAAGATGTCCCAAGTCATGTGTTCCTTCTGTGTGTTGGTAAAGTTTTTAACTGTTTGGAAGTTGGATTTGGAAAATGAAGATTTTTAATTCGATTTTTGTCTTTGCACAGTACTGAGGATTGAACTCAGGGCTTTCATACTAAGCTACATCCCCAGCCGTTTGGTTTGGTTTGGTTTGGTTTGGTTTGGTTTGGTTTGGTTTGGTTTGGTTTGGTTTGGTTTGGTTTTGTGACTGAGTCTTGCCAAGTTTCGGGGTTTGGGCTCTACCTTGTGTTCCTCCTGCCTTGGCCCCCCCAAAGTGTTCAGATTCTAGGCATGTGCCACGTATGTGTTCTTTCAGGGTTTCATCTGAATGTGATCTAATACTTTGCTCCACATGTTCAGAAAGACAAACTGACGGACTAAACTTTCTTTGAATGTGGGCTCCCCATGAACTCGCCAGAGACTATGGGTCCGCTCCTGGGAAGATACATGCATCTTCACATATCCTGCTGACTCCCAGGGATTTGGAACTTTAGGCCTATTTTGCCATGGAGAACTTCATTGTTATCCCTTGAGTTTATTATTTTTTAATGAAAGTTGTTAATTACTATGTTTGTAGAACCTGTTCTTGTTCGACAAAAGGCTATGTTATATGCAGAGTGCCATTTCCCCTTGCTCAGCCAGAATCTCTTTGTAATTGTATAGTATATACAGCATATTAATCCTAATCCGAAGTGGAAGAGGCATATTTGTGGATGACTGTACAATGCGAAACTTCATCAGATTTTAGAAAGCATTTAGAGTTAGTTTATTTCAGGTTTTTTTTTTTTTTTTTTTTTTTTAAAGAGAGGATCTTGCTATGCAGTTCAAGCTGGTCTTGGACTCACTTTTTAGCCCAGGCTGGTCTCAAATTTGCCATGATCCTCCTGCCTCAGCCTCCCAAGTGCTGGTATTACAGGTGTGTGCCACCATGCCTGGCTTTCGGTTGAATTTTAAACGTTATCTAAAGAAGTACATAGACAAATGTTGTAGCGTTGTTTGTAGTAGCAAAAACTTGGGGGAAAATGTGAAAGAATGAATGCTTGTCAACAGTGAATACCATACTCAGTTTATGATAAAGTAGGACGGCATCTGTCAATATAACTCCTGGTTCAGCTTACCAGGATAAATCTCCAAAGCATGAGAACCAACAAAATACATAACCCACAGAAGGATCAGATATAATGTGGCATTTGCTGGCTTATGGGAGCAGTGAGCATTAAGATTAGAGTAACAGTGGAGAGGAGAAACGAGTGAAAGGGGCCCCACTGGGGACTGCAGCTGTTGTGTAGCATCTCGTGTTGACATCTACAGCCCAGGGGTGGCTTGGACAGAGGTGGGTGCTGGGTAAGTGTGTGTGACCCTGTTCTTCACACCCACTGTTTGCTTTACTATATACTTTGTTATCAGATGGTAAAGACACAAGAGATTTCTTACATGGAAACCAGAAAACAAGACCCTACCTTTATTCTATTTTTGGGATTTTTTTGAGGCAGGGTCTCACTGTGTAGCCCATGTTGGCCTCAAACTCGCCATGATGCTCTTGCCTCAGCCTCCTAAGTACTGGGATTACAGGTGTGCACCACAAGATGCTGTCTCTTCGTGGAGGGACTGGGGTAATATGAAGGCTCTGGCTCAGTGCCTACTACTAGGAAAAACAAACAAAAACCGAGAACGTAACATAGGGCCCTCTCGATTTCTGAGGTTTCAGAAAGAGCCACCTTTCCCTTAACACCTCAGCAATGCTGAGAGTCTTTAGGGCGTTACGTCTCACTCCTTTGGTTGCATCAAGGAGGAATTCATGTCTCTAGGTTCTTTTATTACTGAATATGCATCTTGTGCCTAGATAGAATTTACCTTTTATGAAGGCATGGACTGAAAAGGACCTTCTGATAAGCAACCTTGGATGCAGTTTCCAGGGCTGCAGGTTCCAGCCTGGCTCTGCACACATCCCGCTTGCTGGCCCTGGGCATGCTTGTCTTCCCCACAGGAATCTCTTAATTCTTCCCCTGGGAAGTACATGTCTGCCAGATCATGTAGGTAAAATGATTAGTATGTGTAAGTTTTGTACAAGTAAGGTATTGTTAATGCATTTTGAGATTCTATCTAATGCTTATTTTCAGTAATCACACCCTAAGGAGAATATGTCTGTGGTGGGGAATTACAGAATGAAAATAAGCAGCTTTCTAAAAACCTCACTCACGCACCACCGTCACCAGTGTTGGTGGTTTCAGGACCCTGTTTCCCGTGCAAGTCACATTTCTAGGTTCTGCTTACTTATATGCTAATATGTAACCTGCTTTTTCCTCATGATGTCAATCTCTGTTTAAGTATATTTTGGAGCTATTTCCACAAGCCTTCTCTGTTTCCACTGAGACTTGTTCTGTCTGCATTTCAGAGTGTGCAAAGCCAAGGTGAGAATGTTACAAAGGTGCTGACAGCACTTAGAAAGATACACAGTTCTCTAATACCAACTTGCCAGCTGTGTGTTGGGGAGAGAGAGAGAGAACACGTCTCTTTCCAGCACTGTGGCATGGCATGCTGGTCAGCTGTCCTGGTCCCTCCCACCCATCCTTAAGAGTCTTTTTTTAAAAAAAAAGAGTCTTTAAGAGGTGTGATCAAAAATACAGGGAATACCTATCCAACAGAAAATCAGCTGTGTAAAATCATGGCATTGTGTTCTCATCCACCTTACTTACTGGATCTGGCACTGTTTAACTTCTGGCTCTTCCTCAGAGTCAAAATTTCCACAAAAGGTCAGCATTTTAAATTGAGTCAGGACATTGAGGCGACTGCAACAGTGCAACTAAAAACACTCAGGAAGGAGGACTTCCCGAACTGCTTCAGAGCACAGCAGGAACAACAAGATAAGTGTGTTTGAGACTGGGGAGGGAGGATTGAGGAGAATTAATGGCAATGTCTTTACTATAATAAAATTTTTAAAAAATTTAAACATTCACCATATCTTTCAATTAAGCTTCATATAAGCCACAAGCTTCGTAGCTTAAAAAGCCGGAGTGTCTCCTTGCATAGTGGAGGCGAAGTCTGAAAGGGAGGTGCTGGCAACTGCATGCCCACCAGGGCTCCAGGCAGAGCCTTTCCTCAGGTGGCCCCATCTGCAGTTCCATGGCCTGCTCTTCCCTGCCTAGTCTCCTTCTGCCTTTCTCTTGTAAGAATGCTTGTCACTGGGCTTGGGGTCTGCCCAGATAATCCACAGTGGCTTATCCTGAGATCTTTAATTTAATATTTGCACAGACTCTTTCCAAATAAGGCCACATTTGCTGTTTGGGCCACAGACCTTCTCCAGTGTGCCCTGTCCCAGCATTCTCATCTCTCCAGTGTAGCATTGCCTGTTCCAGGCCTTTGCATGAACAGCGTTACACCATTTGCAGACCACAGCATCGTCCACTTGCCTCAGACCCATCCCACTAGCATAATGTTTTCCTCTTCCTCAATGCTAAGTTGTCTTCTGCAGTGTGACCACTGTGTATTCATCCCTGCTTTCATCTGTCAGTGAGCATTGGGGTCGTGTGTAGCTTATGGCAGTTAGGAGTAAAGCTGCTTTGCTCTTTTCTACTAGAAACTTCGGTATTGGGTAAATGGCATTTCAGTATCCAGAACGTCCCCAACATACAGTTGTTCACCTTTACAATGGTGTGAAGTGATACACATTCAGTAGGTGTCATAGTTTGGATTCGGAGTTTTGATCTTTTCCTCTGCTAGTGACATGCTGGGTAGTGACAGCAAGCTGCAACTCCTGGGCAGCCTGCTGTCACAAAGGACAGTGCACCGGGGCTGGGGATTTAGCTCAGCAGCACAGCGCCTGTCTGGCAAGCACGAGGTCGTGAGTTCAATTCCTGGTACCAGAAAAAAACCAAAAAAAAACCCCAAAAAACAAAGGATAGTGCACCATACTACTACGCTCTGATAGTTGGTATTTAAGCATATTAAATACATTTCCCAGGATTTTTGAAAGCCCGTATTGGGTTTATTGAAATGTAACCTCATTGTAAGTTGAGGAACGTTTACTTTCTCAGTTAATTCTCTCTCATTTTGGCAGGACTGGGGATTGAACTGAGGACCTTCATGCTGAGCTACATCTTCAGCCCTTGTTTTATTTTTGAAGACAGTCTTGCAAAGCTGCTCAATTGCCCAGGCTGGGCTGAAACTTTTGGCTATCTTGCCTCTCAGCCTTCTAGAGTACTGAGTTTACAAGCGTGCACTACCACACTTGACTTTAATGCTCCTTCATAAGGAAACTATAACTTTTAATTTTTCGTATGCTTTGCTGCCTCCTTGCAGACTTTAATTTGGTCTTCAAAGCTGAGTAGGCCTGGATTCTGGACATGGGTGATCAGGGAAGCCTGGGTTCCAGACCCTGGGGTTTCATGGACGTCCCTGGTAAAGGTCACTGAGGCTGGACCTTCACATTGGGCCCATAAGCCTCCTGTATGGGCCCCAGTGTTTTGCTGCTACCTGACTTGGTCCCCGCAGTGGTTGAGGGTTTGAGGGGTTGGGTTTTTGGGTGCACCTTCTGTGGCACAGCTCTGTGAGCCCCAGTCTTCCTACAACACTTTCCATTCTGTTTATCTTATGAAATAAGGAATTCAGGTTTTTATGATGCAGAGCCATAGACAGTATGCTTTTACTACTTGAGTTGAGGGTGCTAGAGACTCCAGAAAGGCGTGAGAAGGTGGATTGCTGCCCTTGGCATCTCCTCATTGCAAGAGTTGGTCACAACTGGAAGAGGGGGCCAGGCTTCTTAATGGGAGCGGCTGCATGTGCGCGCACACACCTCTTGCCACCCACCTGCCCATTGCTGTCAGTGGGTTCTGTACTTACTCATTTTGTCAGCCTCTGTGTCTTGATGCTAAGCTTAAGCTCATGCTGTACTTAGTTCTTGGAAGGCACAGGGCGCACCTCTGGCAGTGTTGCCAGCATGTTCCCTCTGAGCCTACCTTGCCTGCTCTCACAGTGTGAGCTCATTCCATGCTCTTCCAACTGTGGAGACTTTGGGCAAGAGCCTGGCAGGTCTTTAGGAAGGTGTTTTGCTTAGTCACCATCTCTGTGATTTGTGAGTTTTTAAAAAAATGACTGTTGCAATGTTTAGAGCAGTTTCTGGTTCTCTTTGGGCCAGCAGTATGAGCAGATGGATATATCATCTTTGCTTGAGTCTCAGATCAGGTGAGACACAGGGACCTACAGCCCACTTGATGGGAGCCTGAGGGGAAGGATGTGCTCATGGTCTCTTTGTGGACATTTGGTTGTTAACAGATGAGACTTGTGTAGCTCCATCCATCCACTTGGTAAACTGCAAATAAGAGAAAGCTATTGTATTGCTCGGCTGATTCACCACATGGGAGAAGAACAAAGAAGGTAATTTCTGGCTTTGCCCATAGTGTGCTTCTGCTTTAGAAGAACAGAGCACGTGTACCAGAACAGAATCACTGCTATAGATGGGCCTTTTCCAAACCCATGTTTTGAATTTGCAGGGGTTGACCTTTGTCACTCACCCAGTAAGCAGGTGGCTGCCTGGTCCCTGCAGGGGAGGGGCTGGCAGGAGTCTTCGGCCGGGGACACCTCAGTGTGGTTCTGCTGCAGTGCATGGACCCTCCCTCAGAGACAGCCTGGGCGGTGGCAGCCACTGCAGGAGTGCTTGAGGCAGTATATTTGGAGCCAGCCAGGCCTGGCATCCTGCAATGGCCATAGTTATGGCACTTAGTATGGCTTCCAAGTGGCAGAGTATCATTGGGCTAGTATGTTGGGACACCATGGTGGTGGTACTGAGGGCAGAGCAGGAGATGGATAGAGCTATGATGTCCTCCTTATGGCTGTGAGCCAGGGAGAGCAGGACTGTCGAGCACAGCAGATGTGCAGGTCAGGGTGTGCTGTTGGTCATCAGAGAACAAGGCGTAGAGATCACTGGGTTCAGCTGACTCAGGTACCACTGTGCGGCTCTGGCTGAGGTGATTCTGTGTTGCCACCACACTGAGGAGGGGTGTGTATATCCATTGCCTGTTGCGTTGGAATTGGAAAAACTGCGGCAACCTTCTGAGCTCCAGGGCCGTGTGCTGTGGTCACATGGCGATGAGGAGTCTGGGTCAGGAGCAGTCTCCTGCTTTCTGACATTTCATAGTGAGTGTCCTGCATAATACCTTCCTCCATGTATCTGCTTGTTTTAGCATTTGAAGTTGAAGTCATTTTCTAATAGAAGTTCCTTTATATTTAAGGCGTTATACTTGTATTAAACCCTTTTATCATTTCTGCTGTGTGTAGTCCTATCATATAGTCAGACCCCTAGGACAGACACATCCTAAGAGGGGATGACTTGTTGGGACATTAGTCATGCCCAGAGTAACAGGACAGGCTGGGTACCTACCTGGGCCTCCTGTCAGGGAGGGCCAGCAGTGGGTGGTGCCTGGCGGGTGGCCTCCCTCCCTCCCCATAAGGCATCTCTCGAGCCCCTTGTCTCTTTCAGCTCTGGTTCCCACCAGAGCTGAGGAGGCAGCAGTAGTGATCCTAACGTTGGAGGTGCCTGGGAGAACACTGGCATCTGGGGTGTGATCCTGGGCTTCGGTCGTGAAGGTGTGCGTGTGCACATGCCCAGGGGTGTGTTCACTGAGCATCTCAGCACTGACCTCAGCCAGGCAGCTTTCATTCAGGTGCTGGCAGTGTAGCTCTGAGTTCCCCAGATGTGCTGACATTGTGGCCAGAGGCCTGGGTGGTGTTGGCTATGTGGTGGGAAGCTGAGTGACTGTAAAGCACACCAGCCAGTGAACAGGTAGAGCTTGTTTCAGCTGCCTGGCAGGAATGTGTCTAGGTCAAGTTTCCTGGCATGTCGTCCTTCACTCCTTAACTTAGAACCTCTAGTCAGAGGTCCGTCTGAGAGTGTCATGGGGAAACTCTGAGTCTGTTGTGTGGTCCTGTTTGCAGTGGCTGTGTCAGCAAAGGCTAATGTCCAGCCAGCCAGCTGTCCACGTGTCCATGGGGAAGCACAAAAGTGTTTTCAGAACCAAACAGTAACCCAGAGTTGAGGAGTGGCTCCATGCCCTCCCACCACCAGCAGCCTGGTGCTGCTCTGCAGGCCTTTGGGCTCCAAGTGGCCTGGCCCTTCGTCTTCCTTGAGGCCCAGACTCCTAGCTTCAGTTTGAAGTCTGTGTGAGCGGCGGGCTTTTCCCCAGCACAGTACCCTGTGCTGTTCTGCCCTGCAGTGCGAGGCTGCGCAGGCAGACTTCTGGTTGGTTGCGTAGCCTGTGTAGGGTGGTGAGGGGCTGGTGTGGTGTAGTTGTCACTCCCACTGTGCGCAGGTGAAACGTGACTGTCTGGAGCTCAAAGGTGGTGCAATAATGGTTTCCAGTCCCTCCCGCCTCACTGTGAGCTGCAGGGCTTGTTGATGCCCTGGTGTAAGTTTGGTCCTGGGCTGGGAGGAACTGGAGCCCTTGCAGCCCTGTAGCAGCCTCCTGCAGCCTGCTTTGCTCCTGGGAATGATGACAGGGACAGATGAGGCTGCATCCATGACCCCGCATAGAGTGACCTGGTGCAAAGGGACAGGCATGAGCCAAACTCATTTATCCCAGCTGTTGGCTCTACAGGCTGCAAACCAGGTGTCAGGTTGTATCTTGGGCAGTAGTTGTTGGAAATGTAGAAGCTGATGTTATTCTTGATGTTCATGGAGGTGTGACATCCACACAGGAAATGCATGTGCTTTAGCTGTACACCTTGGTGACTTTTGTCACACACACCTGTGCAGCCAGTCCCCGAGGACACAGAGCCTCCTCCGGTCACATCCACCTGACTCAGGGGTCCTGAGACCCTCGGAAGCCCACCGCAAACACACTGGTTTGTTTGTGTCTTGTTTTTCAAGCCCAGCATGCTATGGTGAGCATCTGCCTCTGGGCTACCACCACACTTGTCCCTCCTCTTGCCAGCTGACTTCTGGGCCTTTTGCAACTTGAGGCTGTTGTGTATGAGTCAGTGTGAATGGGATGCAGCCTTGGAGGGCAGCAGCAGCCTCCTACAGTGAACGTGGGCCGGTCCTGTGCAGAACTGTTCTCACCTTGACCCACGCCCTGGCCACTTCCTCCACGGACTTCACAGCGTGTGGGGTGCGTGCTGCATGTGTGGATGGCAGCCAGCCTAGGCTACATAGTGAGACCCTGTCTCAAAAAATCGGGGATGCCTAGGCCAGTCTAGGATCTGTGCCAGGTGAAAGAGATGGAGCTCATGACTCAGTGGGCCAGAGGCATCCTGGGGTGCAAACACAAGCTGAGGAGGGTGAAGCTGTCACCTGTCTTTGTTGCTGTCATAGTAGGATATCAAGAAACAGGTTTTGATTTCATGGGGGGCACTTTTTGGGAAGGTGATAGTAAAAACATGGTGTGAGTTTCCTATAACTAATGAAGCAAAATGGGTTTTCGTTAATGTCCATTTCTGAGCAGTGAGAGCATAACAGATTTATGCCAGTGAGAGCATAACAGATTTACCATGTTGGCATCTGGGAACATGGGCTTGCTTTTTGCTGTCCTGACTGGTTTCTGCCACTTGTGTGAAGGGCCTAACCAACCTTCAGCAGTTGGAATTATTTTATTTCTGTCTTAAACATAGTAAGCCTTTTCTCATATATTTTTTATGTCATTCCTGCCTGTTTTTGTTTTGTTTTAAAAGATGGGTCTTGCTATGCAGTTCAGGCCAACCTTCAACTCACTATAGCTGAAATAGGCCTTCAACTCTTGAGTCAGCCACCCCACCCCCCAAGTGCTGGGACAACAGGCGTGCGCCACCACACTCAGTGTGGCTTTCATTTTTGAAACTATCCTGTAAACTATTCAGGAAGCAGTAAACTACATTGAGTAGAACCAGTAGTAATTCTCCTAGTAGACTCTGCCTCCTTGATTTTTTACTTTTGAAGAATATTCCTGGGTGGAAGATAATTCTAAAAAGCAGCTTAGAAATTACCCGCCTTTTGCACTGGAGACAAAGGGACTTTCAGAGAGGCGTGGTCACTTAGGGTCCACTAGGGGAAACCGCTAGTTGTGAGGACACGCATTAGCAGGAGGAGGGGAGGGTACTGCACAGCCACGTACGGAAGAGCTTGGCCTGTCCAGAACCTGACCGTGGCCAGGTGCGTGAGCAGCTATCTGAAAAGCATGATTCAGAGAGCCCCATGGCATTGCCTCAGAACTTGGGTCAGGGGTGCTGGGGATGTGGCTCAGTGGAAGAGCTCTTGCCTTGCATGCATAAGGCCCTGGGTTCAGTCCCCAGCACCACAAAACAAACAAACACACCAGTAAGGGGGCTGAGGATGTAGCTCCTGGCAAAAGCCCTGATTCAATCTCCAGAACCCACACATAAACAAACAAAAAATTTTAGAGCTGGGCGTGATGGTGCGCATGCCTATAATCCCAGCACTCAGAAGGATGGTTGGGAGTTCAAGGCCAGTCTGGGCTACAAAGTGAGCTCAAGGCCAGCCTGGGCTACAAAGTGAGCTCAAGGCCAGCCTGAACTGCATCGCGAGATCCTATCTCAAAAAGACCCCCCCCCCCCAAAAAAAAAAAAGAACTGTGTATGGTCCCGGGATGCTTGGGGAAGTCACTTGTTGCACATTGGTTAATAATGATTGCTTTTCCTGTGTTCTGCCACAGAACAGATACCTGGCTAGCTAAGTTTATTCCCTGTCCTTTTCAACTTTAGAGATTGCTTTCTTATATTTAATGTTTTAAATTGTATAAACATAACTCCAAAATCATAAAAGTTAAAAAAATTTTTTTGAGACAGGCTCTTGCTATGTAGCCTGAACACATGGTAGTTCTCCTGCCTCAGCCTCCCAAATGCTGAGATTATAGGCATGTGGTACCACATGTGGCTAGAAATTGAAATTTTTTGGGGGGGGTTTCAGGTCTCAGGAATCGAACTCATGACCTTGTGCTTGCCAAGCAGACTCTGTGCCGCTGAGCTAAATCCCCAGCCCCTGAAATTTTTTGTTACCAATTATTTTTAACAGTTTTTAACAATTATAATTGACACATAATTTACCCATTTAAAATGCGTGGTTCTGTGGGTTTTGGAAAATGTTGAAAGATAAACTAGTACCACAGTCAGAATACAGAGAATTGCCAACATACCTAGAGGTTTTCTTCATCTCTGTATTCTCCTTTCAAAAAAAAACCCTTTATTTTGAAATAATTATAGCTGTTCAGGAAGTTACAAAAATAGTAGCAGCCCTAGTAGCTCCCCTAGCGCCTCCCTGGGGGCAGCTGTGATGCAGGTACTCTTTGAGGCCCCTGGGAGATCCCGCTGCAGACTAATGTGCTCAGTCAACTGTGGACACAGACACCCCCTCCCCGCTCCCCCATGCCTGTGTGGTGCCACAGCCAGTGTGGTGTGGAAGGGATCACATGCCGTCCTCACAAGCCGCTCTGACTGCCCTGTCACATCCTGGGCTCTGGCAACTTTGGTCGTACAGGATGTGACCATGGGAGGCTGGGGTTTTGGTCCCAGCAGAATTCTCCAGAGGTTGACCATGTTGCCCTTTGTACACACTAGTAATAACAGATGCCGTGTTAGGGATGGAGCACAGGCCGAAGGGCATTGTCTGGTCATCTGTTGAGGGCTTTTCTGTCACAACCGCTCACACTGAGATCTTTGTGTGGACACAGGGTTCAAGTTCCGGGGTAAATGCCCAGGAGTACAGTTGGGGTTGGTGCTCTTGCTATTTTCAAACTTTTATGTTCACTTTTATGTGCTGTTTTTATGTCTACCCCACCAGAGTTTGGAGAGACCTAGTTTTTCTGTGCCCTCAGCACTGTCCTGTTTGTTGTAGCTGTTCTAGTAGGTGTGTACCATTATCAGCTCATTGTGCTGTTCTGTTTTCTTTTGTTAAGAAAATGAGAGGGTCTTACTTTGTGGTCTGGGTCTTGGCAGTTGTCCTGTCTCAGCCTCCTGAGTGCTGGGATCACAGGCGTCTCCCTGCGTGCCCTTACTGTGGTTTGATTTGGCAGTCCCTAATGGCTAAGACCCTCCAGCATCTCTCCACATCTGTGTTTATCATCTGTACCGCTGTTTAGTGAAATGTCTGTGTGTTTTGTCCGTTTTTTACTGTTGATTGTTCTGTTTTATTCTGCACACCTGTTCATTGTCTGACTTGTGATTTCTAAATGTATTCTCCTTGCCTGTAGTTTGTCTTTTCACCCTTTAACCTCAGTCTTTCACAGAGTAAAAGTTATTAATTTCATTGATAGCTTATCAGTTTTTTTCTTTTAAGGATTCTGCTTTTGTTACCATGTCTAAGAACTCTGTCTAGCCTTAGTTGCTAAAGATTTCCCCCTTTTTTCATAAAATTTTATAGGCTCTTCCAGTTTTGTTGGATTTGAATCTGTTTCATTTTTAGTTGGAGAAAGTCCAAATGGTATTGTGTCTGTATTTCTGTTTGCATAGGTTCAATACTGGCACATTTGTGGAAACACAAAGGGTTTCTGTGTGTGGATCTTGTGTTCTACAGACTTTCTAAATTCTTATTTCTAGGAATTTTAGATTCCTGTGGTTTTGTAGGTAGACACGTCATCTTTTGATCTATATGCTTTTGACTTCTTTTCCTTTCATTTCTGTGCTGGCCAGAACTTCCTGTAGCAGTGGTTACAGGGACATCAGGGACTTGCTGCTCTTGGGAAACACGCTTGACTTTCACCATGAAGGTGCTAGTTCTGGCCCTTTGGCTGCTGCTTATTGTGTCAGAGATGTTTCCCTCTACTCCTGCTTTGCTGAGAGATTTTATCAAGAGTGTTGGACTCTGTCAGATGGTTTTTCTCTGCTAATTGTTATGGTTATGTGATTTTTCTTCTTTAACTGGGTGGATTACATTGGTTGGCTTTCTAGTGTTAAGCCAGCCTTTTATTTTCTGTTACTTGTTGATGTAAGTGCTCCTTCACATGCCTGAGATGATTCTGTAATACATGTGCCTTTCTCTGCTTGCGCCTTCCTTCCCATTTGTCTGGTTGGAGCTCCACAGCTCAGTGTCAGTGTCATTTGTAGCCCCGCAGTGGCTGGGCTTTGCGCCCTGGTGCCTGCTTTCGACAGCACTGCAGTGAGCTACTCTGTGCACATCTTGTCCTGTCCTCTTCTCTATGCATTGGGCACATTAACCCTAGGATGGATGGATGGCTGGGCTGTGAGGCCACAGGCTGGCCTTTCTGTTCCTGCAGCAATGTGTGAGCAGCCTACACTAGCCTTCTGCCTTCCCTGGGCGGTTCTGTGTCTTTGTTTCTACACTACTAAGCTAGGAGGATGTCTGCTGACTCGCTGCCCTCACTCTGCTTTTGGTGCTCCACCGCAGTGACTGTTTTAGTCTCTTGCTCTGCCTTGAACACGTGCCTGCATTCCTGTGCTCTTCATCACATTGAGTCTGCATCTTAATGCCTTTGTTGTATATGACAGGTAGTTTCCTATACTGCATTCAGCTCCTTTTATCTCCGTCTTTTCAGAGCTGGATCTCTGCCTTAGCCAGGGTTTAAAGTTTCCTGTTCTCTCCTGCGGTTACAGTGGCTGACTGTGTGCTATTCCTGAAAATACAGTTCACTGTGAATGTCAGCAGCCTGGAGCTCCCCCACGTCCTGTCCGTGTAGCTGCTGTTCTCAGCAGCACAGGTAGGATGACACCCAGGGCTACTGGAAGAGGGACAGGACCTGTGGCAAGGTCACTATAGTGCCTTCCACTTTTTGAAGCCCTGCCAGGGTGTAGCATGGCTCATGTTTTGAATATTACTTGTTCAGCTTTTTAAATGGTATTTGTTGTAAAAATTAACAACACCCAAAAGTCCAAAGCAAACATTTCTATCCCTTCACTCAGAAGCTCCATTTAACCTCGCAGTCCCAGCGCGCATTGCACCTCAAGACCCCATTGCTCAGGCACATTTTGTCACCTCCTAAGTATGCGTGTCTCAGCACTGCTGTTGAGTGTTTTCAAAAATTTATGTTAACATATTGCATGCACCGGGCATGGTGGCACACATCTCAGTACTCAGGATGCTGAGGCAGGGGGATTGCCATGAGTTTGAGGCCAACCTGTGCTACGAAGTAACTTCCAAGCCTGGCTGAACTACAGCAAGAACCTGACCGCCCCCCTCCCTCAAAATTGTATGCTTTTTTTCCCTTGATAATTACTTGCAAATTCATTTGTGTCATTGGATGTCCAACCTTTTGGTTTGCCTGGGCCGCACTGAATAAAGGGAAATTGTCTTGGACCACATACAAAATGTAGAATATAGTTATATATATACTGTATATAAGTAACAAACTTCTTTTATTCTGTAACATTTTATTGTAACATTAAAATAAACCACAAGTCCAAGTTTGATAATTAAATAAGAAAACTAACATGTCTCTTAGTAACAGTAAAGACCTGTCTTCATGGCACACATACATGTAGGGAGGCTGAGGTACTGTTTATTGTCAGTGCTGTGTTTGCTCCAAGTTGCACAGGTGTGTGCAGTGTCTGATACACACAGGTCTATAGACTGGCTGCGTGTGACTGTTGCAGGAGGTGGAGTTCGACTGCCTTTTCCCATGTGTGCTCGAGCACCACATAATCAAGTCATGAAAACTACCCCTAAAAAGAATTTAAGTGTGCTTGAAAGTTTGTAGTCTTATGGGGTCACTGTACTAGCTGTCCAGGGCCACAAACAGCTCACGGACTGCAGATTGGACACTCCTATTATGTGGAGCCTGGGCCTGTTATAGACACTGCTACTGTAAACATGGTATACACCCTCTTGATTTGCATGCATTCCCAGAATAAAATTGCTGGATTGTAGTTCATGCTTATGTTCAGTTTGGGTAGATAATGCCAGATTTGTCCTGTCAATTTACACTTCCATCGGAATGAACCATCTTCCTTTGCTCCACATCTTCCCCAGTGCTGGAGGTATTATTTTTGTTTCAGTTTGCCTTTCCTTGATTACCAATGAAATTGCGAGCCTTTCTACTTAATGACCTTCTTGATTTCCTCCTTTTGAAGTGCTCCTTTAAATGTGTGTCTCAGGCTGGGGATTTAGCTCAGCGGCACAGCGCCTACCTGGCAAGCGCAAGGTCGTGAGTTCGATTCCCGGTACCGGGAAAAAAAAAAAACAACAAATGTGTGTCTGTTTTTGTATTGGTCTGTATGTTTATTGTTTTGCAGAAGGTCTATATATATTCTGGGAGAGCTTGTCAGTTACATTCTTTTTTCCTGTTAGGAAGGTGATCTTCAGTGATCAGAAGTCTTGATGTTTCAGATTTTTCATATGTCTTTCATGATTGATACTTCTTATATGTGGGCTGAGTTGTTTTGATGTTGGGAAGGTATCTTTGGTGCCATCCTCACTTGGTACTGGCTGTGCCCTTGATGTGTAGATCTGCAGCCTGTCTGGGTGGATCTTGTGTGTAGAAGAAGGCAGGAGCTGGGTTACGCCCTTTCCAAGTGGATGTGCAGTGGTACTGTGGCTCAGGGGACAGACTGTCTTTTCTGCCATGGGGAAGCGTTGCTTGGCATGCGCTTCCTGCCTGCTCTGCTCTCGGTCCCATGTAGGACCATGCTGCTTTTATTGTTACTTCCGGCTTATAACAGATTTTAATTTTTAAATTAGTATTTATGTATTTGGCTTTCTTTCTTTTAACTGTCTGCGTGAGTGTTTGTTTTTCCTAGATGGCGCCCGCTTTCCCTTCTTAGTCTTCTGCTGGCGTTTGCGGCAGCGTGTCTTCTCTATGCTTGGCTCCCTTCCCTGTGTCTGGGAAGGAGGCTCAGGGGTGTGGGCTGTGATTCCTTTACATAGACGAGGGGCTCTGGGCCTGTGGAGTTTTTTGTTTGTTGATGTGGATGTTTCTGTTAAATTACTGTGTAAAATGTATGGCTGAGAAGATTTATAAATATTTAGTTCATTTGAAAATAATAAAGTAATTCATATTAATATAATAGATTTCTATTGAAAAACAACCATTTTACAAAGGAAACCAATAACAAGAATCTCAACAAGAGCATTGTTTACAGGTGGTGGCGACAGGGCGGGCACGTGCACCTGCTCTGCACCCCACTGTCTTGGGGCGTGGGCACTGCTGGGCCACATGGAGTAGGCTGACCTCCCTCCCTCAGTTGGTCTGTAGGGAGTTGAAACCGTCCAGTCACCTGCATGCTCTGCCACCTCGGCCCCGTCCTCTCTCATTGCTTGTGGCTTTTAACCCAACATCAGTTACTGTGGTGACACTGGTTCATGGAGTGAGACAGATGTTTCATTATACATTATACATTATTAACATAGCCTTTTCGGTGTATCACTCAGTGATCACATTAAACTGCCACTAAGTAGTGCAGAACCGTCATGCTGTGGTAATGTGACTGTACGTTTTCTAAAGTTAGGGTTCCCTTCACTGTGGAAGCTCAGGCTCTTTATTGGCAGTAACTCCTGTCAGTTTTCCTGAAGTGGTAAGCTCACTTTATTCACTTTGAGAACATACAGTTGGCCATCTGTGTGAGTTCTATGGCTGCAGACTCAGCCAGCTGAATGATACAGTATAACAGCTATTTTTTTTTTTTTTTTTTTCTGGTACCGGGAATCCAACTCACGACCTTGCACTTGCCAGGCAGGCACTGTGCTGCTGAGCTAAATTTCCAGCCCCTATAACAGCTATTCACACATAATTTAGGTTGCCCTAGGTCTGGCACAGGTGGATGTGTGTGGGTTTGTGCAAACACCATGCCATTTCATGTAAGGACAGCGGCCCCTGTGGACACTGAGAAGTGGCTGTGACTACCAGGCTCCCAGTCCTTAGTACTCATCTGTGGACTGCAGAGATGGTCTTTCATTAAAACTTGTGTTCCAGAGCTGGGGATTTAGCTCAGCGGCACAGCACCTGCCTGGCAAGTGCGAGGTCATGAGTTTGTTTCCTGGTTCCAGAAAGAAAAACAAAACAAAAATAAAATAAAATAAAAAACTTGTGTTCCATTAAAACACAGCCAGTTTATATCATCAAGGAATCAACCAATAACAAATGCTGGAGAGGCTGTGGGGAGAAAGAAACCCTACTCTACTGCTGGTGGGAGTGTAGATTGGTGAAACCACTGTGGAAATCAATTTGGAGATTCCTCACAAAACTAGGACTAGAAGTTCCCTTTAACCCAGCTATTACCCTTCTGGGTATTTTCCCAGAAGAATTAAAGACATCATACCACAGCGATATATATGCACCCATGTTTATAGCAGCACAATTTGTTACAGCTAAATCTTGGAAACAACCCAGATGCCCATCCACTGAGGAATGGATAAAAAAGTTGTGATATTTCTATACAATGGAGTATTACTCAGCTATTAAAAAAGATAACCTTGAGGCTTTTTTAGGTAAATGGATGCAACTAGAGACCGTACTCATCAGTGAAATAAATCGGACCCACATGTGTAAACATCATATTGTCTCCTTGGTGTAGGAACCTGAAAGACTAGGTAAAACTCAAAATGTACAATAGATGATAGGAAAGGGAAAGAAATTGCTCAAAGGAAGGAACAACTGGGATGAGGGAAAGAAGGTAAAGAAAGAAGGAAGGCAAAACATAAATATATATATGAATAGCTGCAATGATTGTGTTGCTGTTGTCTGATGGTGTATTGAAATGAACAGTTAATGCTCACAATTTTTTATGTTCTGAGCGACTGTGCATGCTTGTGTGTGGTGGTCTGAGCCACTGATTTGAAGGTAACAATATGCAGTGTAATTACAGTGGTGAACCCCTACCTACCATCTTGTCTAGTGAAACTCTGTATTATCTCTGAGGTTTTATTGAAGAATTGTTTTCTTATTCTCTTTAATGGTTCGAGCAATCTTTCATTCTTACATCTGATAATCTGAGCAGTGTAGTTGAGGATAGCGATATGCAATGTAACAATCACTGCTGATTTATATTAATTTGTCTTGAGACCCTGTATCACTTTGAATGTTCTTGCTTTGATTTGTTTATGTTTGTGATACTGGTATGCTGCTACTGTTCTATTTTTTTGTTCGTTTGTGTCTCATGTACTACTCTCTTTAAAATTAAAAAAATAAAACACAGCCAGTTTAAATGGCAGCTCACACTCACAGATGGTTTTCTTCACGACTCAGGGTGCACTGTGACACCCACCAGAAGTACTTCATGCATTTTTCTGTTTGCCACAGAATATTGGAAGGGCAAAGACTCAAGGTTTGCAATCTTATAAAATTTGCAGTATTTACTGCTTTATTAAGCATAGCTGTGCATGATATAGGTTCTGCTGCAGTCATGTGACTGTGACCCTGTGTGACTGAGAAGACCTCATCTCTGTTCCTTGTCACCTGCCAGTGCTTGCACCAACACTATGGGAAGGGCACATGGCGTCTTAGTACTATCATAAAAATACCCCAACCTCACGAACACTTGCGAGAACCCCCACACCAGGGCCTGAGATGACCTGCAGGAGACCCCACAGCCCTTGCAGGGAAGGCAGGCCACAAGAATCTAGGTGGGCTGGGAGGGTCTGGGAAGGGTGTGCTCTGTGTGCCTGAGGCCTTGGGTTCTATCCCCAGTGCTGCCATGGCAAGGATCTCAGATGGCTGGGCTATATCCCAGTAGAGCTTTATTTATGGACACTGAGATGCTAATTCCATACGTTTTAGATGTCACAAAATACTAGCCTTCTTCTGATATTTTAAATTCCCTTGAGCATTAAATTTTAAATCCATCCTTAGCGCTTGGCCCTGACAGGCTAGATCTGCCAGAACCAGTGTAGCCTCCCCTGATTTCCTTAGGAAAGGCACTGGAAGGGTTGCACTGACTTCTGTATGCTTAAAGCCACCTTAATTGCTCCTGTGCTGGTGGTGATGCGGCCAAACAGAGAATTTCAGTCTGAAAAGTCTTGTTCTGATTAGCTCTGTTGTCACTAGCATTCCTGGTGACAAGTATCTCTGGTGATCTGATCTCTCGCTGACAAGGACCTGGCTGCTTCTGCCCTTCCCAGCATGTGGGCTGAGGACAGGCAAAGTGTTGGCCTACTTGGGCATCTGGCCCCTGGTCAGCCATCAGAGGAGGGGCACCCTGTGATGTCCATCCCCCTGTCAACCTGTTGGAGGAAGGCTATCCTGTGATATTTGGTTCTTTCATCAGTCTTTGCCTCTCTGTGACAGTGAACTTTCTAGAGGTTGGCTCTCGAGTACTCTTCTTTTTTTTTTTCCATTTGTCAGCGTCCGAATCTTCTGTTTTCTCATTGAAGTTCTCTGGAGTCCACTAGAAGAACAAGGAGTTGTCTCTGGGTCCTGCTTGGCTGTGGCCCCTCTTCTTGTCTGGTCCATGCCTTCCTGAGCATCTGAGCAGAGTCATGGGGGCTTGAAGTCCTGATGTCTCTGTGCTGTGTTCTGACCTCATATGGTTGTTCAGTTGATTTTCCTCCTGTTGGGAAGGAAAATCTGCTCCTTTCTCTTGATACTGCTTAGTTGCATGAAGTACCCTGGCTGGCTAGTGGGCATCCTTGGCTGGTGGTGTACATGGATGTCATAGGGCACCAGGCTGTTGGCTGTGTATAGCTCTTGGGTATGGCATCACCCAGGCTTTCTTCCCAGGTGTATCAGCAGGTTGGTTTGAAAAATTTGCCACAAAGCCTTAATTGTAGGAACCCTAGGTTTACCCCCAGCACTGTGAGAATTGCCCTGAGGAGTGGTAGAAGGAGAAGCATTGGGCAGTGCTGGGTTCTGGGAGCATCTCTGGTGCAGAAGAGGGTCCCAGTCTGTTCAGTGTGGTGCCACCAAAGCTCATGGCCCTGGCGCTTATCAGCAGTAAAAGCAGGACTGTCAAACATCCTGGATTGGGTGTCCAAGAGCGAGATGTAGCACACTCCTGTCCCGCGAGGCCTGCTTTCTGGCTTTAGACAGCAACTTCTTCTCACCTAGCAATCACCAGGCAGAGCTCTACCAGGCACATCAAGCAAAACAGTGAAGAACTGGAGAGGGGATGGCTCCAACACTTTCTTTGGCTGCAAGCCGCTGGGGTGTCAGGGCATGGTGTCTGCATATTCACTGCAGTGGGGCGATCCCATGACAGCTGTGCTTGGTTGTGCCCTCCTGAGGACAGGCAAGCAGGACCTCTTAAAACTCAACATTTGGATGGTCTTTAAAGTTCTACTTGCATATTGCTGCTGAGTATACAGACAGCCACAAGTTCTACTAGTGGTCCCTACATCAGGTGCTTAAAATACAGTTTCAGCAGACTGTGCCCCCAGTTTTATGTTGGAAATTGAAAAATATAGAATTCACAGTTCCCCACTGAGAAATTATCTCAGGCCTTGGCCACATAGCCACATAGCCGCTGTCCTGGGTTGCAGTGGAGGCCAGGTCTCTGGATGTGTTCTTAGGTTGGTTAAACAGCAAGAGGGTAGTTTGTGAGCTTTTATCAGTTATTAGGGAAAAAAGGGCAGGATCTTGAGATTTGATATAGAAGAAGTATGACCTCAGAAACAGCCAGTGTGGGATTGATGACAGCTAGGAAGAGCCAAGGAGCAGGGCCACACTCTATGATAGAGGCTGCAGACCCAGCAGGTCTGTCACCATCCAACATACCTCAGCATGGCACCAAGGCACATTCCAGTTTGTGGTTGGCACAAACTGGTCTCTATCCAATGGCGGAGAGCACATGTGTGGGGAGACCTCTCCCTCTCCCTCTTACATGACAGAAGGTGAGGCATGGCCCGCCCATGAGAGACCAGAGGGCCGTGTCCACAGAGGAGACAGGAGCAAGGTACCTGTTGGTGGCCAGGAAGCGGGACAGGAGCAAGGGGAGTCATAGCAGAGTAGGTCATTTAGGACCTGCTACTCTAAATACCCCTTGCAGGCTTTCTTTGTACTATATCGAGACCTCCAGTGGCTTGCAGCCCTTGCTCTCTCTAGGCGTTGGTCCCTGGCCACTAAGCCTGTTAAGACACTGAAATGTTATAACATACAGAAAATGAAGTACCTGTTCTGTATAGCACATACCATAAGTTTTTTGGAAACTGGCTGGAGCCTCAGGCCCAGATGAAGGGGCAAGCCCATGACTCTGTCAGAGCTGTCACATGCCTGCACGTGTAGCCAGATTGTTTTATCTGGAAAAAAAGAAGTGTGGAATTAGCCCCCTGAGCTCAGCACTTTATGAAAAGCAGGGATTCTCCTCCAGCCTTCTGCTTGGGGTGTGAGGGACAAGGCTGGGTCCAGCTGGTGAGTGGGTGGTAGAAGCTGAGCCTGTGAGAGGAGATCTGCCAGGCCTGAGAGCAGGCCCTTGCTCTGGGTGTTGTGACCTTGGCTGTGGGAAGAAGAGAGGGCCTCCATCTGTCTCCTCACAGCACTGAGCAGGGGCAGAATCCCTGGGCCTGCTCAGCACCCCTGTCTGGGTCAAGGCCTGTGCTAAAGGGGCCCAAGCTGTGAAGCATCTGCACCTGCCACCCAGAGCAGCCAGTATTCTACAGGCCCTTTCTGCCCACCTTGTTCCTGCCACTGCTCCTGCCTGCAGCTCCTGGGGTATTTCCTGGGCTGTTTCCTGGAGCCTGGGTACCCTCATGTGGAAGGACTGCTGCTAGCCCTGTGCTGAGCTGCTGTGCCCTCTGTGGTCTGTCCACCGGGGTCCATGGGAGGGTTGCCAGGTGTTGAGTGGCCTCTGTGTCCCCCGGTGTCTGACCATGTCTCTTCTCTCTTGAAGCAGACGGTTGACGATGAGGCGATGGCGGTGTAAATGAAGATCAGGTGAGGAAGCAGAACGATGCCCAAGAGTGGGTGTTCTAAAACACCACAGCAAGAAGACTTTCCTCTCAGCAACGACATGGTGGAGAAACAAACCGGGAAAAAGGTAACTCCTGGCTCCTCTCTGTCCCTGCCTGCCTGTCCCAGACAGGGCTGGAGGTACCGCATATGCGCAGTCTGGCAGTACCTGGGGGAGCCTGTCCTGTAGGCATGGGGTGGGTGTTTGCAGAGCCATGCCTGCCGAGGCCATTCTTCTCCTAGTACGTTTGGGTATAGGCTGCTCTCTGAGGTGGTCTTGCCTTGGCTGCCTGTTTCTGTCCCTGGGCCTTCAGATTTCTATTATAATATTTACAGTTATCCTGCCTATAAACGCTGCTGAGAATGTCACATTTAAGTTTTGTTTTTTCTGAATGTGAATAGGAAGACAGATTGTAAATCTAAATTACAATTTTTTCCTATATGCTTACTTTTGTTGTTTTAAGTATTAGGGATTGAGCACAGGGCCTTTGTACTGAGCCACATACCCAGTCAGAGTGACTGACTGATTTTCAAAAAAGTATAAGTTGTTCTAGGTGAGAGTCACTCACAGTCCTCCTGCCTCAGCCTACCAGAGTGCTGGGATCACAGGTATACAGCAGTAAGCCCAGCTTTTATCATGTGTTTTTAATACCAGGTTCTACACCTGCCCGCAGTGCCAGGGAATATGGAGGGAGGGGGATGCTGCATGACATGGTTATGGGATGCATGCTTCTGTCAGGAGTGGAGGAGGGGTGACATTTCTGGGTTGTACACTTTCTGTCCTGCAGTGCTAGTGGGTCAGGGGATGACACAGTTCTAGAGTGCATACTTCCTGTTCTGCAGTGCTAAAGAGTAGGGGAATGACAGCTCTGGAGTGTGCACTTCCTGTCCTGCAGTACCAGTTGGGGGTGACAGTCGGGTGTGTATTTCCGCTCCTGCAATGCAGGGTGGTACTCTGAGCATGAACTTAGAGTCTGACCAAATGGGCTCAGCCTCAGGCTTTGCAGTGTGTTATTCTGTGGCCATCACCAAGTCCTGGCTGCACTGCGTTACAGGTTCCTGCTTTCTGTGTTGGAGCAGGGGACCCCACAAGCCCACAGAAAGCAGGTTGTGGTCATGCATCCTGACTTGTCTTTGGTGCTTCTCCTTGGCTGCCTGTATGCTAGGCCATCCACACTCACCCTGGCAGATTGTGTCACCTACCTTTTGCAGTTCCTAGTTGCCAGCTGGTTTGAGCTGCTTCCTCCTCTCTTCCTGCTGGTGCTTGGGCTGTGAAAGAGTGTGCACAGGCTGCTGCCCCTTACTTCTGCCTGAACTCCTGCCCTGCCCAGCCCTGCTGCAGCTCAGGCTCTCTGGTAATACTTGGGTCTTAGAGTATAATAAGGTTAGCAGAAATTGCACATATGAAAATTAATGAACCGAGTCCTGTATTCACTTTGTTTTGGTAAATGTGAAGCAGTGTGTGAACATAGGTGTGCTTCATGCTATGTAGACAGAAAAACTAGAGGAGCCTTGAGACCTTTGGGTGCCTGGGCAACATGCCCACTGTCTTCCCCTCGTGCTCATCTGGAGCACCTTATACCCTGCACGGGAGTGGTGAGTCCTACAGTGCTAGAATAGGCTTGTTTTCAGCCAGCACTGTATGCTTCTAGGCAGGCAGTGGTGGGTGCTGCACATGCCTGCAGATCCTTAGGCTCCCACATGGCTTTGATGGTGGGGGTGTCCAAGATCATGAGAGGACGGAGCTGTTGAGGGGAAGTGTATGCCTGCCCTAGGGCAGGTGGGACCTTGGCAGTGGCAGTTCCAGTAGTTGAGAGCCCAAAGCTTGGAACCATTTCACACTGAGTAGGTCAAGCCAACCTTGGTCAGAGTTGTGATTTCAGGTCTCCCTTGTGGAGCTGAAGGGCAGAAGATGGCTCCCTACCTTCTCTGCACTGCCAAGCTGGAGGGCTTTGTGAGTCTGGCCCCGAAGTGCACATGTAGGAACTCGGTCTCTTGGTGTACTCCGGTGTACCCCGGGGAGGGACAGCAGTGGGAATGAGGAAAAGATAGACAAGAGACAAGAGCTGGGTCAGGTGGAGGTCTCTCTCCCAAGTGGGTAAGAGGACCTGAACAACAACAGCAGGGGCAAGTATTTGTACCTTTGCAAAGTTAGTATCATAAGACACAAAGGTTGCCTAGCAACTGATGACTGAATCATCCAGGCAGGGTGCTTTTGTCAAGACTAAGGTAGCTTGCACTTTGGCCTTGTCTTACCTCCACACATACAACCAGTTTCTAGCTCCAGCTACTCCCAGCATGCACACAGCTCAGGGCCTGAGTCGCTCACATGAGCCAACTTCCCTGCTCCCGTGGGCTGCTGTGGAGCTGAGGAGTGACCCAGTTTGGAGCACCACCAACTCCACCTCCTTTACCTCCCTGGGCTGTGTCCTGGGATTCAGATGGGATTATGTTCCCTACACACAGCCTCGCACTGAAAGGTAGGGCACCATGTGTGGGGCTGCTCAGCCATGCAGCAGCTCAGGGCTCTCTTCCTGTTTCTGCGGCTCCCATCACTGCCCTTGAGCTTCAGGTTTTCCTGGTCTTCATCTTGGGTAACTGTTGCTTTTATCTGTTGAAAACTCCCCAGAGAGTGTTGGAGTTGCCCCCCAAATAGGAGGGTGTGATGTGCGTTTACCTTGAGAGAGCAGGCCAGCCCCTGCTGAGATGGGAGCTGCGCTGCCTGCTTTGGGCCCATAGTATCTCTTGTCCACATGGTTAACACAGGTGGGAGCCCCGGAACCCCGAAACATCCTTCCATAAGATATCAGAGAGCAGGGCCTCTGCTGGTCTGTCAGGGGTGGCACAGCAGCCCTCAGCAGGGAGGCATCTGTGTCATACTTGGTTTTGTTCTCTTTGGTTTTTGTCTTTTGTGGTATTGGTGGCCAAATGCAGGAGTGTGCTACCACTGAGCTGCACTCCCAGCACACACACACATCCCTTTAAATTTTGAGATAGAGTCTAAGTTGCCTAGGCTAGCCTTGAACTTGTGATCCTCCTCCCTCAGCCTTCTGAGTTGCCAGATTACAGGTGTGCACTACAGTCGGTGCCACGTTAGCTTTGATTGCAGGTCTGACAGAGCTGACTGGGTGGTGGAGAGAATGACTGCTGTCCCAGCTCAGGTCTCGGCAGTGTGCGGGAGGCCGTGTTGAAGGTGTCTGACATGCAAAGAGCCAGGTATGGAAGGATGGTAATGTTTCAGGCAGGGGCCACACTGTAAAGGCCAAGCTGCAGAAGGGCAGGACAGAAGCTGCTGAGCTGCAGGCCACATCCACCTTGCAGGGTTCCTCTTTAGCAGCTGCCACAGGCCTGGGCTGGCTTGCGTTGTTGTCTTTTACCCGAGGAGAACACTGGGACTGGGCCAGTCCTGTGCCTACAGTGCCTGCTGTGTCTACATTTGGACCTTGAAAAGATGTGTGCAGACTTTGGAGTTTTCCTCAGTAAAGTAGCTCTGTCCTACTTTTGTTATTGGTTTCTAACTACTCAAGATGAAGCCAGACTGTCTCCCTCTGGGGATAGACGGCTGTAACCTGAAGATGCATGTCCTGTCCCGTCCCGTCCCTCGGTGTGCTTGGTGCTGGTGGAGCTCTCCTGGAGGTACATGGTGGAGGCCTGAGAAGGCACAGTGCTGGCAGCATTGTGCTTGTGCCCGCTCCTCGGGAATGACAAAACACGGCCACTGGAGGAGGTTTTGCTGTGATGGGGCCTGGACTGGCTTCTGCTTGTTCTGACCATAGTCTCAATCTCAGATACAGTTGTGTGTTATCAAAGGCAAGGAAGCATTCTGGGTGACAGGGATAGGCCATGTGGTCCTGCAGCAGCATGGGCAGGTATACTGGAGAAGGACGTGCTCAGTGCTAAGTAAGAGCTCCCTGGAGTGTCTGAACTAGGAGTCTGCTAGAAGCCAGGAAACCCCTACATTGTGGCAGTTGTTCTAGTCCAGAGAAGCTAGAGGGCTGCCCAGAGAAAAGTTCCTGACCACGTCCAGGGCTGCCGTGTAGGCAGCCCATCGACCTTGGTCACGGTGCTCAGCACATGCGGCTTAGAGGAGACCTCAGCATTCCCAAAACATGTTCTAGGGGCTGCGGCTAGCTCAGAGGTAGAGCCCTTGTCTAGCAGGTGCGGGTCCTTGGGTTTCATCCGCAGTACCACAGAGATCGGAGTATTGAGACCAGACTTTGGGGGATCCACCTCCCACAGACCAGTGAGCAAGAGGCTGTGAGGGGAGACACTGCTCTGCAATCTGTTGAGCCCCTTGAGGGCAGTGATTGCTCTAGCTTGAGAGCTGTCCTTGTGGCATGGACTGCGCATGGTGTAATAAATACCCTGTAGTCCCTGCCGCCATGCTGCGGAAGCGTTGTGGAGTCCCGGGCTGCTCTGCCACAGCTGTAGACTCACTGGGCAGGAAGCCAAGAACAGCACTTTCTGGGGCAAAACCCCTCTGTAGAAGTGGGTGTGCCAGGGTCGCTGTGCGGTGAGGTGGCTCAGTCCATGCTGTGTCGTGCTGTGTCTGCGTGCACATCTCAATGACGTCTGTGCGTGACTAGAGCTCTGAGCACAGCCCCACCCTGCCCAGGAAGAGCAGGAGGCCCCACACAGGGCTGAGCGTGGCGCCTGCTCCCTGTTCTAGGCTCCAGCTCACCTCAGCTCCAAGCTAGTCTTGGTGGTGGCCGTAGCAGAGACCAGACCTTGGGTTCCCAGGTAGGATTCTGGAGAGTTGCATCTGTCTGCCCTTGTTACAAGGGCCGAGGAGGGAAGAGGACCACATTTTCAAGCCTGGGCTTCCCTCCCCACACCAATCCTGATAGAGGACACGACCCAGGTGCCTGGCAGGCAATGAGAATTCCATGGGCTCCTGCTCCTGTTCCCTTGTTGGCGTGGCTTCCCCACCCATTCCCTTGCACTGATCTGTGCCCCACCCTCCAGCTCTCCGCTAGCTGTTCTGTGGTCTTCTCTGCTGAAGGGCCACTCCAAAGGGGACCCACTGCCTGATGTCCCCTCCTCTGTGACAGTGTGACCTGCAGGAAGCTGTGGGATTGTGGAGTGGAAGTCGTGTCCTGCCCTGCTTACTCTCTGTTCCCTCTCCCTGACGTTTAGTCATATGAAGGCGAACCCTCTGCTTTGAGAAGAAAACAGGCTCAGAACTCCCTGGAATCTGGTCCTCCTCTGGTGGCCTGACTCCTCACACAGCATGAAGCTCTGGCTACCTGCTATCCCTGGCTTCTGTGGAAATCTAGTCAATTTATTTTTTCTTCCAGAATTTTAAAAATTATTTTTTGGTGTGGGACGAGAGATAGAACCTGTAGACAAATTCTCTACCACTGAGTAGATGCTCTTCCCTACCCCTTATTTTGAGATACTGTGTTGCTGAGTTACCCAGCCTGGCCTCACATTTAGAATTTTCCTGCTTCAGCCTCCCAAGAAACTGGGATTATAGGTGTGCACTACTGCACCCGCCTTTCTCTTTCTCAATGTCCCCCATTGTAGGCAAAGGCAAAATCACAAAGTATATCCCTGTATTTTCTTCTCTGTTTATCACTTTAATTATTAGATGTAGGTCTTTAATCCATTTCTAGTTTTGTACAAGGTAAAAAGTAAAGTAGAAGTTCACAGATACCCACTTGTTCCATCAATGTTACACCAAACCCAAAACCAAAACCAAAGATACTGCAGGAAAAGAACAGGCCAGTAGCACTCGTGAACATAAACGTGAGATTTTAAAAAGAATTTCAGCAAGTGGAATTCCTCAGTATGTAAAAAAGATGTCTACCTTGGCTCAGCAGGGTTTATACCAAGAATTCAAGGTTTATTTAACATCCAGAATCAGTAGCCTTGATTCATTGTGTTAACAAACCCACGTGATTGTATCAGTTGATGCAAAGGGCATCACCCGTTGATTACAGAGCCATTTGGGGAAGTGAGGGTAAGGGGTTGGTTCCCTGGGCCTGATGTGCAGTGTTCATGGGCCTGTAGCTGTAGCGGCGAAGGGCTGTACACCTTGTCCAGAGGCTCAGGGTCAGAGAAGGACACTCCCTGCCACTGCTGCTGTCAGCACCCCACCACTGGTTCTGGCCAGCACACCAGTGAACAGAAGAAGCAAAAGACACACAAGTTGGGACAGAAAGAGTAAGACCGTCTATTCATAGACATCTGTGGGGCGAAGCCTAAAAGCTCTACACAGAAGCCATGATACTTGGTTTAGCAAGAGTTCATGATACAAAGTCATGTTTCTAAGCACAGTGAGAGCACAGTTGGGGACTGGAGTTTAATGGCACATTCACATCAGTAATGTGGGTTATCTTAGAATAAGGCTGATGAAAGATGTGCTGCAAGACCTGTACTGTGAGAGCTACAAAAACGGCTGAGAGAAATTAGGAGACATAAATAAGTGGGGAGTTACGCTATGTTCCTTGGTCAAACATTTCGGCATGTTGCCTGCCCAAGCAGAGGGATAGATAATAAAATGCAGTCAGGGTCCCAGCGGGCTGTTTGGTAGAAATTGATATGGAAATTCAAAGGACTGGGAGTAGCCAGAACCATTTTGAAACTGCAGAACACAGCTGGAAGGCATATGCTCTCTGCTCCCGGCTCCCAGGGTTGGCTCTGGTAAGGATAGACACCCTGGCAAGCAGAGCATCTGCACTTGTGCCCACACACACTGCTGAGCCTCTCCACGTGGGCAGGCAGCTGCTGGACTGAGGACCGGTGCTGCTGATAGACGGTGGGCTTCCTATCAGTCTGCATTCTTTCGCTGTTGGCCACTCATAGATGAAACTGACCACCGTTAGGTAGTTTCCGGGGTAAAAGTCGTGCGGATTGTGACCCCTTTTCAAACAATCGCCACTTACTTCTTCTTCTCTGAGCTTCCAGTAGGCAAGTCATGGATGGAGTGGGGGTGAGAAGAAACTGGGTCCAGCGCCTGGATGGCCATGGTGGCCCATGTGCCACAGCTGCTGCCACTGTGGCCATTTCACAGGTGCCTCAGGGCTGGCAAGTGGTACTTGGTAACGGCTAGTTGGAAGTTGAAAGCAGGGGCATTTGGGAAGGACAGCACTGTGACATGCCCAGTTGCTCCTTTGTTGCTCGTGAGGAGGTGCAGAGAGGTCGGACACACTGCTGCCCCTACTGGCTGGGAGTCTCGTCCTGGCCATCTGTTACCTAGACCAGGACCTGGAGTGTAAGACATATTGTGCACAGTTGTAGCACGTATTTCACTTCCAACGACAGTCACCGTTGAGTGGCAGACACCCAGGGACCTCACGTCCTGAGCTTTGCTGTGCTGTCCCTAACCAGGACCTCCCTGTGTCAGAAGCAGCCTCTGTCACCAGAGAAAGGTTTGGGGCCTTTTTTTTTCCCAAGATGCTGGAGATTGAACCCAGGGAGCTCCCAGGATGTTCCCAGACCTATCTATCCATCTGCTTATGTTTTGATACATATGTGTAGACAGGTCTCCCTAGGTAGCCTAGCCTGGGCTCAAACTTGAGATCCTGTTATCTCAGCCTCCCAGCTGCTAGGCTGGGATGACAGGTATATACCTCTGTGCCCCACTGTTGTAGATGAATTTTGGGTATGAAGGGTGGCATTTTCTTCTTTAAAGTGCCTCTTCAGACCTCTACTCATTAGATATACTGCTTTTCTTTCTTTTTCCTGTGTAGATATGAGTGTAGGCATTCTGCCTTCAGGCCCATCCTAGGGAGAACACCACACCTCTGCTTTCTCCAGAGCCCAGCTTCCAGGTTCTCAGGACCTTTGGGGGCAGGGCTGGTGTCCCCTCTCCCTCCCAGCTAAGGATGAGCTGCAGGCTTGTCCCCGAGCAGGGCTGGACTCTGCCACAGGCTGTTTAGTAGCTCTTGAGATGATTGTGTTATTTTTTTTCCTTTAGTTTTGAAAGTATAAATCACATCCATTTTTTAATTTCTTGCATTCTTGAATTTCTTGCATTGGTATTTCTATCATTTGTGTGATCTTCCTTCTGTACCTGGAGTACATTTCTTGGTATCTGTTCAGGGTTTCCCTGTCTGTGTTCATAAGGACTGTCAGTTCATAGTTATCTTTTCAGGGAATGCCCTTCATCAGTTTCTGGAGGTAGGGCCATGGCGGCCTTCGAGATGAGTTGGGAATGTTTCTTCTTTCTCTGTCCCCAAGAAGAATTTGTATAAGAGTTGTAGTATTTCTCCTTAAAAGACAGGTAAGATCTATGCACTGGGCTGTGTGTTCTCTTTGTAGGAAGTGGTTTGTGCAGCTTGGGATTCCTGCCCCATGCATTGGTTCTTTCTAGCGTTGGGGTCATGCAGTGTCAGGACGCGACACCCCTTCCTTCCCAGCAGGGTTTTCCTCTGGGGCGGGCCATGTCTTCTGTCTGCAGAGACAGGAGGGTGGCACTGCCGGAGGAGAGTTGTGCACCCACATGGCCCTGTCCCCTAGCATATTGCCCTGGCATAGTGCTGGCAGCGTGTCTGGCAGGGCCCTCCAGTCACTTGCAGAATGTATCTTCTAGGCTGCCAGACTTGGTCATGCAGAGGTTCCCCACTTGCACTAGAGGAAATAGCAGGTCACGGGATGTGCATCCATGGTGATGGGGCTGCTGAGACTGTGCTCAGGGGTCTCCCAGGGGCTGTGCCTGCCAGAAACTCCTGCAGGTGGCTGCCCAGTTCTTGCCATGAGCTCGTCAAGGAAATTCCAGAAAGCAAGCTGGTATGGGGTCAGGGGTTGGGTCAGTGTTTCTAGCCCCTGTGCCTTTCCGTGTGAGATGACAGGCATATGCTAATGTCTCCCTGGGAGACACCCGGCTGGGGTGGGAGTTGGCATCAACCGCAGGCTGGCTGTGTGGTGTGTGATCCATCCATGGTGTCATGGAAACCATCCTCACTGCATGGCCCCGCCCAGGTCAGCCAGGGCTGGGTCCCTCCACAGTGCAGCTGCAGTAGCCACAGAGCTCCCCTTTGCTTGGCAGGACGAGTTTCCCTTCTCAGCGTGGGGGAGAAGGCCATGCCCCCACTTCTGTTATGGCAGTTCCTCCCCGTCTCCCTCCATGGACCACCTTCTACCCCATCTCTGTGCATCTAGGGACCTCTGAGCTTCAGGTATACACCCCTACCCCCAGTGCAGCACATTCCAGGAAACTGCAGAAGTCACAGGAAACTCTGTGTGTGTGTGTGTGTGTGTGTGTGTGTGTGTGTGTGTGCGCGCGCGCGCGCGCGTGCACATTCAGTGAGCACCATCCTCCTCTGTGGTTGTGCCACTGAAGCAGGCAGAAACTCAAGGCTTGCCCAGATGTCACTAGCTAGTGTCAGGCCTCTTGGATCCTTACCCTGCAGTCAGGTGGGCAAGCCCAGGGTAAGGGCAAAAGGAGAGAATTGATGCTGGCCAGGTTGGTGGCTATGATGGCTGGAGTCACCCAGGGGGTCAGGTGCTCAGAGCAGGTGTCCATGCAGCCTGCAGAGGCCTCCAGTGAGCTCAGGATAGAGGGTGGATTCCTCCTGAGGCCTAGCTGTTGCTTTTCCTCATTGCTGCACATCTCCCCGGAAAGGTGGCCTTTTCTGAGAGCTCCTCGGAGGCAGCATGTGCTGCAGCACCGTGGGGCTGTGGATAGGACTTGGCCTTCCTGGAGGGACCACTAAGTACCTTGTGAGAGAGTAATTTTTCGTGACACTGGGAAATGAAATGGAGCTGGTTTGGGATTTAATCTGGGAAGAGTGTCTGAAAGCAGTGCTTTCTTTTTTAGGATAAAGATAAAGTTTCTCTAACCAAGACCCCAAAGCTGGATCGCAGTGATGGAGGGAAGGAGGTGAGAGAGCGCACTACCAAGCGGAAGCTGCCCTTCACCGTGGGGGCCAATGGAGAGCAGAAGGACTCGGACACAGGTACCAGCCCAAGGCTACCCCCAGCCATGTCCTGGTTCTCACTGAGCTTGCTGAGGAGCCTGTCCAGAGCATCCCTGGGTGCACAGCAGGGTGGAGACTGGCCTCTGGGCATTGCCTCCTCTCCTACATTGGGCCAGCTTGAAGCCCATAGGAGGCCTCAGCCTCAGTGCCCTCCACCATGGTGCTCCTGCAGGATCACATGGAGCAAAGGCGCGGATGGAGGGAACCCTGCAAGTGAGGGGCAGCCAGTGGGGTGGCCCTCAGGGTGCAGCGCAGGAGTGCATGTGCAGGTGCGTCCCTAGGGTGATTGTTCCCGAGCTGTCAGGTGGGGAACCCTGGCTGCACCCATTGTCCCAGTGGAGGCCCAGGGCTGCCCCACTCTGCTGGTCTCTGTTTTGCAACCCTGGCAGGGGGCAGGGAAGCAGAGCACCACTGTGGCATGGAACAGGTTGCTGCAGGCCTTGGGCTTTGTCCCTGCAACCTCAGACTCCAGGAGTATAGTGTATCCGGGATGGGAGGGCAGGGGCTGAGGATGCTGGGATGAGGTGAGCATGTGAGGGTGAATAGGCACCTGCATGTACCTAGGGGAGTGGGGCAGGGCCGCCAAAGTACTTCTCCTGCCTCTCTGGGCGTGTGCTCCCAGGAGCAGGCCAAAGACTGGGTTACCTGGAGGCTGGCAGGAAGGGCTGGCCTGCTAGCTGGCATGCAAGGGAAGTGTAGTGAGCAGTGGTGCACACTACTCCTGTTATCCAGCAGTGTGCTGGAAGGTGGCAGGGTGGGTGTTCTTCCCTGCATTACAGGGAAAAAGAGTGGTTAGGTAGAGGGAAAGAGCCCTGCAGCCCTTCCCCTCATCTCTTCCTGAATGAGGTGGCTGGTGTGGCTCCCTGGGGGTGCACTGCACGTAAGGTAACAGTAGGCCTAAAGATCTTTGCTCCTGTTTTCAGCATCATCCTGATTTTGTTGTAGCAGGGTAGAGCATTTGCAGTTAGCTGTAGCTTTGGTAGTGGTTGTATGAAGACTGGAAAGGACCGAGTTCTTGGCAGGTCATGCTGCTGCAGGCAATCTTGATATAGGTGCTGCTGCTTGCGCTTTGTGGCAGAAGCACAGCTTGTGGAAGACAGTGCTTGAACCTGTGCCCCTGCATGGCCCAGTCCTGCAAACTAGGGGTTCATTGTCCCAGCAGTGCCCATTTTGTCATGATGGTGAGGAAAGGATCTCCCAGGGGTTCCTGTCTGTCCTTGGTGAGCATCTGTGAGGCTCACCCTGGCGTCCTTGTGGTGTCCGAGACTGAGTTGTGTTCACACCTCTTCCTTTCTCTGGCAGGCAACGCCCAGCCAGCACTGGGAAGACTCACTGTCATGTCAGGAAAGAGGACAAACTTTTTTTTTAAAGATTAACTGATACATGCCTTTGCTAGAAAAGAATCTGCCAGTATCAAGGATGATTGTTTTAAAAAGAGAAAAGAAAGGGAGGGAGGGAAGGAAGGAAGGAAGGACAAATTTTTTAAATTATAAAAATAAAAAAAAATTTTCAAAACAAGGTAGTAGGAGAGTAACAGTGCGTCTTGTTACCTTTAGTTACTCAGAGGACAAAATATAGGCATTTAATTGTCCAAACAATATTAGCACAAACCTTTCTTTTCAATGAACTAAGAGAAATTAGTAGTATAACTATTTTAACTATTTTGTGTGTGCAGGCATATATATATATATATTTTTTTTTTTTTATTTTTTATTTATTTATTTTCTTTTTCCTTTTCCCTTTTCTCCTTGGACAAACATTTGTTTTTTTTTTTTTTTTTTTTTTTTTTGGTTTTTCTCCGGTACCAGGAACCGAACTCACGACCTTGCGCTTGCCAGGCAAGCGCTTTTGCCGCTGAGCTAAATCCCCAGCCCCTGGACAAACATTTGATAACAGTTTTTTTCTACACATGACTAATATTGTGGGAATACATAGGAAATGTAGTATTTTTGCTCCGAAATACACTATCCTCTGGGGAGGTAATTTTGATATATAACTTTGTCATATATTTGCTTTTTTTTTTTTTTTTTAATCTGCTTTGTTAATGTAGTGAAACTAGACCTCAGGGTACAGCCCTCCCTGTCCTTGGTTTGATTGATTGATTGATTGATTGAGGTGCTGAGGACCAAATCAGGGCTTTGAGCATGTTAGGCCAGTGCTCTCCTTCTAGTTTTCTTTTGGAAGACTAAATTTTTAACCACCATCTTCTCAAAGTGCCTCTTTGTCTTCTGCCAGTGCCTTCCTCCCAAACTTACCTGGTCCCTGATTCCTGATTCCTTCTTCTGCACTTGGAGTGCTGGGCCCCTGAGCTGGGCACCAATTCCACCCTTGCCAGAAAGCAGAAACGGGACAGAATTGGGAAGAGGCATAAATTTGGCCTTGAGGGTGCTCTGGGCTAGCCTCTAGCTGCCTCTGTCAGGAGGGAGAAGCCACACAGTGGGCAAGGCAGGGAGATTTGTGCAATAAAGTTTTTTTTAATTTATAAAGAAAAGAGGTTTATCTTGGATCACAGTTCTGGGAGCTGGGAAAGTGCTAGCATCTGCAGGACTTTTACTCCTGGTATAAGAAGGAGTGAAACATACTCTTCCTGGTTCTCTGGGCTGAGGGAGATGTGGCTTAGCCACACCCAGCAAACCCTGTCTCAAGATCAAGGCCCAGCCCCCAAGGTCCTGTCGGCCAGCCCCTTCCCATACTGTCCCTCTAGTGCCCTCTGCTGAGAAGTTGCTGCCCAGTATCCTCTGCCAAAGAGGAAGTAGCTTATCCCAGGAGTGCAGGGGTCACTGGGAACCAGCCTTCCGGTCGGGGTTCCAAGTGACGGATCGTATCTCCGCTGTGCCCGAGTGGCACAAGCTTTTCAGAGACCACCAAGCTGCTGCAGGGGTGGCTTGCTGTTTCCCAGCCCTGGTGTGCTCAGCCGGGCCCACAGAGGTGCAGCCTCCCACTGCTTAGTCAGGGCTGGGGGCAGCCTGCCAAGAGCAGCGTCGTGCTGTTGAGTCACAGCCTGACCAAGCCAGGCCCCTGAGGTTGTATATCCATGGGATGCCTGCAGAGGGCAGGCTGTGGTCATCTGGGTTACCCCTGAGTGTGGGACATGACTGTCTCTGTGCTCTTCAGAAAATGGGCAATGGGCTCAGACTTCGGGCAGAGGAAGAGGGCAGGCAGGCATGTTCCCAGCTGCCTGGAGGCCGGCTGGTGCTTGCAGTGCTTTGGCCAGGGTGGCAGTAGGAGAACAGCCAGGCCAGGACAGCATGTGGGACTGGCCTCCCCTCATCCTCCTGGCTTCCTTGTCCCTTGCAATGGGATCTGGTCTGATGAAATTATATGAAGTCTTGGATTTGCCTCAAATGATACTATTCTGCCCACTCCATATGTACTTTTAAAAATTTCCCCCTAACTTTTAACATCTGTAAGTGCAGTATGTCGTGGTGCACATCTATAATTCTGGCACTGGGGAAGCTGAGGCAGGAGGATGGTTGTGAGTTTCAGACCAACCTGGCTACATAGTGAGTTCAAGGCCAGCATGTACTACACAGCACGACCTTGTCTCAGAAAAGTAAATTAAATACAATTGATAAGTATGAGTTGTCGAACCATCACTTCACCTCACTATGGTTCATAGAAAAAGGCAAAAAGATTGATACGATCTGAAGAGAAACGACAGTATTGCTAGGGTTCATAGAAACCTCCTTCCCAGAACCCCAGGCAGCTTCCAACAGCTGCCCTGTGGGACTGTCAGAGTGGGTAGCTGCCTCTTCCATTCTCAAGACCAAGATACTTCTTAGGAGCAAGCAGAAAATTAAAATTTTCTTCCATTGCTTTCTTCTCACCTCTGGTCGCTGTGTGGTTTCCTCGGCATGTTGACACCACACATTCAGTGCCAGGTGTTTGTTTCGTATGATCGTAGCCACTTGGGGAAGGGCTGTTCGGAGTCCCTACCCCCTCTCCAGCCTTCTAAGAAGTCCTGGCACCCAGTACTTGCCTCCCTAGGGACAAGAGGTGACTTGTGTGGTGGTGAGGAGGCTCCACCCCCTTGCTCACCAGATGGGCATCGCCATGGGCAGCTCAGGGGAAGAGGCTTTGGGCCTGCTGGCTGAGAGTGCAGTCAGGGAGATGCTGCCTTACAACCTGACAGATCTCTGGCTAGGAAGGGCACCCACATACACATGCAGCCTGTGGAAGGGGTCCTGACACGATCCCTGGCACATGTGGATTGTTCCTCTGGAGTGCACTGTCTGTGGGACCAGGCCTGGCTATGCCCAGGGCTCCTCCTGGGCATGCAGGGAGAACCGTGTCTTCTGTTGTCCCAGAAACCTTGGCAGATAGGCTTTTCCTTACTCCTCATGGCTGGGCCAGGGCCACCGAGGGAGACTGGCTGTGAGGGCGCACGTTGAGTGGCACTGGGAGCCATCTTCCTCCTGGAAGTCTTGTAGAGGAGCAGCCAGCTGCCGAGCCAGGAGGCAGGGGAGGGGGGCTGGCCCGAGTTGTGTGTTGCCAGTTCTGGGCTTGGTCTGAGAACCTTGTGTCACTCGTGAGAAAGAACCTCCATACAAAACATTTTACATGACCGAGCTGCAGCCAGTCTGTGGTCCTGCTATCTCTCATCCACTTTCCTCTCCAGACTGGAAGAGCTCCTTCCTAGATGAAGGAGTGCATGGACAAGCAAAGGAACGCTTTCTGCTTAGAGCTGCGTGTTCCCCAAACTCCAGAGGACTTTGTCTCACAGCGGGCCTGAACACTACCAGCCAGGGTGGGTCTGCTGCACACCATGGTTCAGGACTTCCTCAGACTTGTGCAGCAGGGTGTACAGTCAGCCTCGGGAGAGGGAGTGGTCGCAGCAGTGCTCCCACCGGGCCAGTGGAAGGGCAGCTGGCACAGGGCAGGAAGCAGCCCATGTGTCTGGTTCTGCGCCGTGGATATGGGATGGTCTTGCCTGCTCAGCTGTGATGTAGTGAGTCGGGTTGCCAGGCAGCGCTGGGGCCTGCGAGCCCCAGGTGTGTGTCTGGACCGTGGCTTGTTTCTTCTGTTCTTAGCCTACCTCGGTGCAGGGAGGGGTGGTGGCAGTGGTCGGGGCAGTGGCCGAACCCTTGTGCCAGTGCTGCTTCTACCTCCTGTGGGTGCTCCTCACAGGAGGCTGGGGCTGTGCGGAGTCAGGGCCTGTCACCCTCAGTCTGGAGACAGGAGGCCAGGCTGCACATGTGTGACCCTCACTGTACTACTGTTAGAGCTGAGGGCCAGGGAGGGGCCTCTAGGGCCACAGCACACAGGTGCGGAGTCCTGGCTTTCTCTGAATGCTTGGTGATGGTAATGAAAGAAAAAAAGAAATAGAAATTAACAAAAATCACAAATTTGGGAGGATAGCTGTGACTGCTGCTGTCACAGGTGTGACGTGGCACTGCAGGCTGGGCTGAGGACACATTCTGTTGACCCCTGGCTGGCTGTGCCAGAGAGGAGTCCAGGCTAGGTGAACAATGGTCCTTCTCAGCAGCTTCTGCCCCAGTGAGCGTGCGGACTGCTGTGATGGAGGCCCAGCGGTCAGAAGACCCTCCTCGTGGCTCCAAGCATGTGGCAGAGATGTGCTTTAGAGGCCAAGCAAAACAGAAAGGAAGCATTCATGGCACTATTGCTTCTCCTTATCACTTGGCATAACAGCAGGGAAACTGTTCCTGACATGTGCAGAGAGCTTCCTGTTATTTCAAAGCACCGCCTTGAAAACCTCCTTACCAGAGCAGAATCTGGGGGCTGCTGATGCTTCCAGACTTGGTGACAGCAGCACAGAGCAGTTACAGATGTTCCCGTCTAGGCAATATGGTGGACTGTGTCTCCTAAACACTTTGGCTAGAAAAGCCTAAAATGAGAGATACTAAATGCAGAACAGTGCTTTGAAATGAGCTGAGGTGCACACACTTTCATAGAAGTCAGTGTTCCCAGTTCAGACCCTCCGTCTCTTCCAGCAAGTGTCAGAGAGATGAGAGGCTTCCGTCCCTATCTGCCTTTGTGGGCAGGGCTGTGTTTGGGTTTTGCTGCCTTGAGCTCCCCACAGCCCCTGACCAGAGAGACAGCCTCTTTGCGTGCAGAGCATAGCTGGGTACAGGCACCTGCACAGAGTTATGGACAGAAAGCATCCCAAGAGGCTGTGCAGGGCTAGCTCAGGAACGCCATCTGGAACTGTTAGGCACCCAGTGAAAATGGGCAGAATGTAATAGGAGTGAGTTAAAAGCAGGAGTGAGAAATAAGCTATCAGGGAGCTGGGGATTTAGCTCAGCAGCACAGCGCCTGCGTGGCACGCGCAAGGTCGTGAGTTCGGTTCCTGGTACCAGAAAAAAACAACAAAAAAATAAGCTATCAGAAGGGTCATGCAGATTTTGAGTAGCAAATGAAACATCTGAAAATGAAAATAGTAATCACTAAAATTTAAAATTCAGTGGCCAGACTCTGTAGCTTATTAGATACAACATAAAAAGGAATTAGTGAATTAGAAGTTATGACTGAAGAAATTACCCAGACAGCAGCACAGGACAAACCAAGGTAGGAAGTACCTGAGAGAGGTAATGGGGAGAATGGGGGTTTCTAGGTCTGGTGAGTGCTGCCGAGGAGGGAGGCCAGGAGCAGGGCCCAGCACTGCATTTGTGAGTGCCCAGACACCACAGAGAAGGTGCTGGCAGCAGCTGGATGCAGGAGGTGCCCACTCCACCCCAGAGTGCATCCCTGGGTTGCGCAGAGCACCTGCATCCTGGCAAGGCCTTCTCGCCAATGGATGCCCTGGCAGGAAGCACACTCCTGAGTACAAGAGTCACTCAGGACAGGCCAAGGATGACAACCAGCAGTGCTGGGCAGGGGCAGGGAGTGTGCGTGAAAAAAAGTAGCGCAGAAGCTGGTCATGGTGGCACACACCTGCAGTCCCAGTATTCTAGGAGACTGAGGCAAGAGGCTTACAAGTTGGAGAGCAGCCTGGGCAACTTGGCAAGAGCCTTAGAACTTTAAAAAGTTTTTAAAGGGCTAGGGGTATGGCTCAATGTGAAAACCTTGGGTTCATACCTCGGTTCATGAATTCAGTTCTTTCCACAGTTCTGGTCATGGGTGGGACCTGTGGGTGCAGCTCAGTGTGAAGACCTTGGGTTCATACCTCAGTTCATGAATTCAGTTCTTTCCACGGTTCTGGTCATGGGTGGGACCTGTGGGTGCACCTCAGACTCCATGTGGTGCACACTGGGTCACTTACTTGACTCGCTGTTTCTCACAGCAGGTACCACTTGGAATTTATACAAATTCTACTTTGCTTCCCTTTGAATAACAGAAAATTAGTGAGCTACCAGGGAAACTCACTGGTTGTCCCCAGCCATGGCTGGCAGTTCCTGCCACTCCCTCACCCGCTTTCCTTCCCACAGACATGACAGGCAGGGTGAGTTGAGGGCAGGCTTGGTAGTGTCCCTCCTCAACAGTCCTCCTTCTCTGGGCCTGGCTTCCCTGGGGGAACCATGCCTGCAACACACACAGTTGGGTCGCACATGCTGAGATGCAGCTGCACTCAGGGTCTCCCTCTTTGACAGGGGTGAAATGTAGGTTGTGTGCATGGCCAGGACCAGAAGGAAGCTTTCTGTGCTGCCTGCCCTCACCCAAAAGCTCCAGTAGACAGCATCTCGGCCTGTGGGTATAGTGTCAGAGCAGGTGCTGCAGGTGCTAGAGAACACTACCCTGGAGCAGATAGCCAGGGTCCAGTTCCAGGCTGGGTTTGGGCTGGGACAGTAAGCATCTAGTTGGAGGGCAGGGCTAGCTGTGTGAGAAGCATGCAGGGGCTGGGCACAAGCCCCTCCCCAGGGGGCTGAGATAGGAATGGGTCTCAGTCACCAAGCACACCTTTGGCTGAGCAGAAGCAGTGAGCTCAGCCCATCTGCATGGGGCTTCGTGGAAGTGCTGGCCAGCAACATTGCAGGGGTGAATGTCCAGGCCTTGTGTCCCTGCCTGCCAGCCACTCTTAGCTGTCCTCCAAGGAGAGGGGTGGGCTCAGCTGACTATCCTAGATGATCTTCTGCAGAGTATGTCAGGCTCTTTCTGCCTGATATACTTTGGTATCTTAAAAAAACACCTACTTGGGAGGCTGAGGCAGGAGGATTGATTGAGCTCAGGAGTTTGAAGAGAGCTTGCACAACAGAGCAAGACCCTAATAATAATCTGTACCTTAGGGTCTCTGGACAGCTGGATGGACAGCCCACCGTCCATACACAGCACAGAAGCAGGGGTGACCCCTGGACTGGTGAGGTGGAATTAGCATATGTCTCCAAAGGTCGGACTTTGCCACTTTGTGTGCAAGTTGGATGGCTTTCAGCAGGCCTCCCACCTCCCATACATCAGCTTCCACTGCTCATGTGTTGACAGGGCAGGCAACTCCCCTGGTGGTTAAGGGGGTCCTGAACCTCCTGAGTGTGCTGGCCCCTCTTGGTGTGGGCACCCAGCCCCACACTACACTAGGTCACCCTAGGTCCAGGACATGAGATTGTGGACAGGTTCAGGAGGAGGCGGAGGGTGGTCTGGGGTCCCCTGGCCTGGTTTCTGCTGTTGCACAGACATTGTCACAAGAGACAGCACCCTAGAACATGTATAGAAGGGGCACCGTTGGCTCAGCTGGTGAGTCCACAGGGGACAGGGGCGAAGTGTGAGGTGTGTGCCTGGCCAGGAGCAGAGTTCATGTTCTTTGTGGAGTTCTCTTTCTCTCAGACCTGTGTGATTCGTGTAAAAACTAGTTGGTGGCAGCTGTTTAGGGAGTCTTGCTGCAAATTGGGAAAAACAGGGAGATGTTACTCAGTGCTTGCCCATCTATATAGGCTTGTCTCCAAACACCCAAGTCAGTGTCCTCAGCAGCTCATCAACTTAGGCAGTTAAAGTACTTCACCAGAGTTACTGGTTGTCTAATAGGAACTCTGGTAAGGCCTTGACTGGACAGTGGTGGAGAGAGGGGTGTCCACCCTAAGCTGGGTGAGGAAATCACTGATAGTAACCTCCTGAGGGGTACAGACACGACCCTCATGGGCCATTTACCTTCCTCGCTAGTCTCAGGTGCCCACCAAGTGCACATCCCACTCTGCAGAGGGCTTCGTGAACCTGTGGGGTGAAGAGGAAGCAGATGCCACAGAAGGCCTTCTTGCCACTGCCTGCTCCCTCAGTGTGCATCTGCAGCCCAGGCAGGGGGAACACAAGCTGTGTTCTCTCAGAAGAGAAGCAGCGCAGTGTTTCTGACAGAGGCCAGCAGGGCTATGAGCTCAGCCCATCTGCGTGGGGCTTCGTGGAAGTGCCAGGAGACACTGAGCTGGAGACAGTAATCTGTTGCCTGGATCTGTTAGTGCTCTGTGTTGATGCCTTTAGATGTCTCCAGCTCAGTCCGTGTTGTGTTGCTCCCCTCTAAGGACCGGGGCGTGCAGTGGAGGCTCCTAGAATGGAGAAAAAAGGCACAGAGCTAATAAGTTTGTCTTGATTTATGTGTGTATTTCTACACCGTGTCTGCACTGTTTGGAAGTGGGCTGGGAAGGTGATGTCACATGCACACGGGTGTGCTCACAGCACCCTGTCCATGTCATTAAGGTCGGAGTAGTTCAGCTGGCCTCCACACTCCCAGCACTGTGTGCAGCACAGGCGACACTCGGGAGGGTTCCGCAGCAAGCGTGGTTAGGTTGGAGTGGCTGCCCCGCAGTGTTGGACAGTGTCTCCTGGGCAGCCTGTCTGCTGCCTGCCGCCTGCCCACCCTTGCATGGCCTGCCCATTGCTGTGTGAGCTATGGAGTGCATGCAGGGGCTCTGTGATGCTAGGCACGGCCTGGGTCCTGAGAACTTGGTGTCGAGTGTCCCCTCCCTGTCCTTCACCTGCCACACAGAGAAGCAGGGTCCCGAGCGGAAGAGGATCAAGAAGGAGCCCGTGGCCCGGAAATCAGGGCTGCTCTTCGGCATGGGGCTGTCTGGGATCCGGGCCGGCTACCCGCTCTCTGAGCGCCAGCAGGTGGCTCTCCTCATGCAGATGACGGCCGAGGAGTCTGCCAACAGCCCAGGTAAGCAGGGACAGGGTGGTCCCTGGGGGTGGAGATCTGGCTCTGCTTGATCCCCTCACCCACCTCGTGAAAACAGGCAGGTTCCGGAGGCCTCCAGTAGGCAGCCCCACCTCCAATGCCCGCCTGTCCCTTCCTTGGCCCACAGTAGACACAACACCAAAGCACCCCTCCCAGTCTACAGTGTGTCAGAAGGGGACGCCCAACTCTGCCTCAAAAACCAAAGACAAAGTGAACAAGAGGAACGAGCGGGGGGAGACCCGCCTGCACCGGGCCGCTATCCGAGGGGACGCCCGGCGTATCAAGGAGCTCATAAACGAGGGCGCGGATGTCAATGTCAAGGACTTTGCAGGTAAGCACCAGCCACCCGAGCAGATTGTGCCTCCACTTCTGTGTAGGATCTTGTGCACAGTGCTGCAGCCAGAGGTGCCAGGCTCAGGGCTACACCCTCCACTCCCAAGGCCCTGGGGCCTGTGTGCCCTGTGTGGCACTCTGTGTTGTGGGGTTACCAGCTGCTTCTGCAAGGGAGGAGAGAGTCTGGGGATGTATTCTGAAATAGAATCATTTTCTTTGTTGCTAATTTTAGGAAAAGTGAGGGATTGTAAGTATTTACACTGCTGTTTCATGTGTCAGCAGTCCCAGGCCCTTGGCAGGGTCTTGTGTGTGCTTAGGAAGAAGCACTTGCCAAGCAGAGGGCACTACTGTGCTGAGCCCAGCTGGGTCTTCATCCTGCAGCTGCGTGGAGGCAGGACCCCCACACATACTCCTCATAGGACTTGCTCCAGGGCCCCTCTGGGAGGCACAGTTAAATGATGTGTCACCCTTTAAGCTGTGACAGATGTGGGGGTGTCCGCAGATCAGGATCAGTATGGGCCAGACTTTGGCTTTAGGGACTCTGGGTAGAGTCCGTGCTGCCTTGGACATGATACGCACCATTGCACCGCATGGCATACCGAGCTGCTCACAGTGAGTGGGGATGGAGGCACAGAAACTGCTCGAGCTGGTAGTTGTCTGCTTTATTTTAAAGCAGTTTTTCCAGCCAGGTACCATTGCATGTACCTCTAGTACCCTTGCTCTGGAAGGCTGAGGTAGGAGGATCAAAGCTCCAGCCCAGCCTGGGTAGTTTAGTGACCTAGCAAAATCCTGTTTGAAAAAATAGGGCTGGGGATATAGCTCAGTGGCACAGTGCCTGCCTTGCAGGTGTGAGGTCATGGGTTCAATTCCTCGGGGGCAAAAAAAAAAAAACAACTTTTTTATTTGTCAAAAAGGCTTATGCTATAGTTCAGAGCATAAGAAGGCTCTAGTTCTTTCTCCAGTCTCTCCACACACCCTCAGCCCTATGTTATTCTAAACGGGGCTTTGCCGAAGCACTGACAACTTCTTGCAGGGACCTCACTGCCTGGCCCTGTACTCCAGCTTCCCAGGCCTGAACCTAGCGTGTCTAAAAGCCGCGCAATCTGCAAAGGGGTTCTCAGGTAGAGCAGAGTGGTACACACTTGCAATCCCAGTCACTCGGGAGGCTGCGGCAGGAAGATTGCATGTTCAGACCAGGATGGGCAAGTTAGTGAGGCTTTAATTAAAAAATAAAAAGGGCTAGGGGTGCAGCTGAGTGATAGAGCACTTGCCTGGCACCTATGAGGTCCTGGGGTTTCCCTGTTGTGAGTGTAAGGCCTCTGCCATGCATGGATTGGCTGGTGAGCTGGGTGAGGCAGGGTTGCAGGCATGGGCTTCTTGCACTTGGAGGGTGGTTGGTGCAGGTTGTTGGCCTGCAGGCATTGGTTGTGTAGACACGCCACCACAGCAGGGGTCACGCAGCACAGGCCTTGTCTGCACTCCAGCACTGCCGGGGATGCCCCTCGGTGTGAGGCGCCACCCTTGCCCCCAGTCTTTGTCATGGAGCTCATCCTCAGGAGTGAGGCTCTCAAGGACTAAGTAACGTATGTCCTAAGTGTCTGTTTCCAGGCTGGACGGCGCTGCATGAGGCGTGTAACCGGGGCTACTATGATGTCGCCAAGCAACTGCTGGCCGCAGGTGCGGAGGTGAACACCAAGGGCCTGGATGATGATACGCCCTTGCACGATGCTGCCAACAACGGCCACTACAAGGTTGGCATCTCCACACCCCAAGCCTGGTCTGCCCTCTGGCCAGGACCATCCCGCACCTTTGTGTTTCTCTGTCCTGGTAGGCTTCCACGAAAATCTAGTATTGAGGAGTGCTTGTCTCCCTTTCCTCGAGGGCCCTGCCAACCACTTGTGCTCCCAGCTTTCACCTGAGTGGCACCTGGACGACCTCCACTATAACACATCAAGGTCCCCCTTCGGCCATGGGCGTCTGGCTTGACTTAGCAGGGAAATGATTGTGCCCAAGAGGAAGGGCAGCTGCACACATACTGCCAGGTCCCTGTTACTGTCCCTGTCTGGCCTTGAAGGAGGCACAGGCAGCACACAACATGGCACGTTCGTGCTCAGCCCCCTGAGGGAGGGCTGCCTCCAGTTCAGAAGCAGAGACACACAGGCCACACCCTCCATCTCGTACTGCTGAAGAGCAGGACATGGCATCACGGTCCCTTTGAGCAGCCACAGGCCAAGCAGTCTGCATGGTGAGGATGCCCTCTGCCCACTCAGAGCACCCTCCACGGCTTCCCCCATGTTGGGAAGGTGTCCGAGACCTGACAGCACAGCAGGGAGCAGGGCTCGCTTGTGGCCCCTCGGAGTGGGAGGATTTCTGAGACCACTAGACAGATGGCTGAAACGCCAGGTACATACTTGGTAGGGTTATTCTGTGTTTAGGGAAGGTCATGGACGTAATGGTTTGGTTTTGTTTGCTCTTTAAAGGGCCTTGAGGCCTGAGAGGGCATGGCCTGCATAGCTAGCCTTAGGAATGGCCACAGACCTGGGAGGCTGTGACCTCACAGCAAGGAGCAGGGACCTTGGTCCTACCACAGGAGGAGCCACGTTTCACTCACAGCCACAGGATGAGGGAAGCGGGTCCTGGTCAACAATAAGGAATCCTTTAGAATCAGAGGACTAGGATGGGACTATGTCATAGCAGCAGAGATGCAGACACGCACAACTGTGTGCTGGTGACCAGTCAGCATGGTTCTGTGAGGGAAGCAGAAGAGGGGCCCATTCGCAGGAGGCCCCCTCTCAGGTGGGATTGGAGTCGAGGAGACTTTGTATTTACATTTGTGTAGCAAGTTGCTGTCCTGGGCATGTGAAACACAAGTTACTGACTATAAGCAATTGAACAGAGCTACGGAAATGTCACCTGGGTGTTTGGGACTCCTGTAGTGTAAAATTAAGCAAGGAAGAGATCGCCGTCTTTTCTGATGTAAATGAAAATAAATAAACCAGCTTACAGAAACTTGGTCTTTGTTTGCTCTATTCTGTACCCTGCTGTCCCCCAATAAAAGCTCCCCCTAAGCTTCCAGAATCTGCACAGCCACTCACAGGATCCACACTGCACAGGGCTTTGTGAGAACACTCCTGGGCTGCACAAGGAGAGGCAGAGTGCCCCAGCAGCGGGCTCGGCCTGCTCCCACCTTGGTCCTGGGCTGCCGTCTGTATGGGAAGGCAGAGTGATTGTACTCCTCAGCTCCCTGATGTGGCCCTCAATGTCTTGTAGGTGGTGAAGCTGTTGTTACGGTATGGAGGGAACCCTCAGCAGAGCAACCGGAAAGGCGAGACCCCGTTGAAAGTGGCCAGTTCCCCCACCATGGTGAACCTGCTGTTAGGCAAGGGCACTTACACATCCAGTGAGGAGAGCTCCACTGGTAAGTGGTGTGCGGTGGGTGTTTTCTCCACAGCTGCATGGCAGCCCTACGGCTCCACAGGGTCTGCAGCTTTTTTGGGGGGGCCTGGCACTGTCAGGGACTTGGCCCCATCTTTGCTAGGCCTCTCTGGACTCCTTCCACCTGAAGTTGGCCTCAGATGGCACCAGGTCAAGAGGAGCGCTTCTCCAGAAGCAGTGGCTGCCAGCCCGTCTGCCTGAGGACCCACAGCTGCAGAGGTCCCTGCCCCTTCTGGGGGAGCATTCTGCACCCACCTGACCTCTTCCTTCCTGTCCCAACAGAGAGTTCTGAGGAGGAGGACGCCCCATCATTCGCGCCGTCTAGCTCAGTCGATGGCAATAACACGGACTCTGAGTTTGAGAAAGGCCTGAAGCTCAAGGCCAAGAATCCAGAGCCGCAGAAGACTGCTGCCCCTGTCAAGGACGAGTATGAGTTTGATGAGGATGATGAGCAGGACAGGGTCCCTCCGGTGGACGACAAGCACTTGCTGAAGAAGGATTACAGGAAAGAGACAAAGTCCAACAGTTTCATTTCAATACCCAAAATGGAAGTGAAGAGTTACAGTAAGAACAACGCAATTGCACCAAAGAAAGCAGCCCATCGCATCCTGTCAGACACTTCCGATGAGGAGGACACCAGCCTCACCGTCGGCACCGGAGAGAAGCTGCGGCTGTCTGCACACTCCATGCTGCCCAGCAGCAAGGTACGGGAGCCAACCAACTCCAGGCAGCAAAAAGAAAAAAGCAAAGTAAAGAAAAAGCGAAAGAAAGAAGCAAAAAGCAAAGAAGTCCGGTTTGGGAAGAGGAGCGACAAATTCTGCTCCTCTGAGTCAGAGAGCGAGTCCTCAGAGAGCGAGGAGGACGATGGGGACTCTGTGGGGAGCACGGGCTGCCTCAAGGGGTCCCCGCTGGTGCTGAAGGACCCCTCCCTGTTCAGCTCGCTGTCCGCCTCCTCCACCTCCTCCCATGGCAGCACTGCGGCCCCAAAGCATGGCGCCAACCACAGTGACCAGCACACAAAGCACTGGCGCACGGACAACTGGAAAGCCATCTCCTCTCCGGCCTGGTCCGAGGTCAGCTCCCTGTCAGACTCCTCACGCACGGGACTGACGAGTGAGTCTGACTGCCCTTCCGAAGGCTCCAGTGTGGAGTCTCTGAAGCCTGCCCGGAGGAAGCAGGAGCTCCGTAAGAGGGGCAGTCTGCCGAGTGGCCCACCAGAGAAAAGGGGCGCCTGCCACCCCAGTACAGATGGTGCCGTCCCCAAGCTGGACAAGGAGGGAAAAGTTGTTAAAAAACACAAGACGAAACACAAACACAAAAACAAGGAGAAGGGGCAATGTTCGGTGAGCCAGGAAATTAAACTGAAAAGCTTTACATATGAGTACGAGGACTCCAAGCAAAAGTCAGATAAGGCCGTCCTCTTAGACAGTGACATTTCCACAGAAAATAAGCTGAAAGTGCTGAAGCATGACCGAGACCATTTTAAGAAAGAAGAGAAACTCAGCAAGCTAAAGTCAGAAGACAAAGAGTGGATCTTCAAAGAAGAGATGCTCAAGGTCTCAAAAGATGAGAAGTTGCTGAAGAGGGCCAAAGATATCGGCAGGTCTTTCCGGGAAGAGAAAGACCGTTCCAGCAAAGCAGAGAGGGAGAAGACCATGAAGGAAAAGTCCCCCAAAGAGGAAAAGCTGAGGCTGTACAAAGAGGAGCGGAAAAAAAAGTCCAAAGACCGGCCCTCAAAGCTAGAGAAGAAGAACGACGGGAAAGAGGACAGGACTTGCAAGGAGAAGGAGAAGCTCAGAAAGGAAAAGGGCTACAGGGATGACTCTGCATTTGACGAGTACTGCAGCAAAGCCCAGTTTCTAGAGAACGAGGACACCAAGTTCAGCCTTTCTGATGATCAGCAGGAGAGGTGGTTTTCGGACCTGTCTGATTCCTCCTTTGATTTCAAAGGGGAGGACAGCTGGGACTCCCCGGTGACAGACTACAGGGACATCAAGAGTGACTCTGTGGCCAAGCTCATCTTAGAGACAGTGAAGGAGGACAGTAAGGAGAAGAAGCGAGACAGCAGAGCCCGGGAGAAGCGGGACTTTAGAGATTCCTTCTTCCGCAAGAAAGACAGGGACTATCTGGACAAGAACTCTGAGAAGAGAAGAGACCAGATGGAGAAGCATAAAGGCATCTCCAGCTACCTCTCTGAGAAAGACAAGCGGAGGAGGGAGTGTGTTGAGGCCGCGCGGGAGCGGAGGGACGGCCTGGACGGCTCCCGGGAGCGCAAGGACGCCCGCCTCCGGCCCGAAGAGGCACATCGCGAGGACTTGAAGGACTGTGGCTGTGAGAGTGCTTTCAGGGAGAAGCCAGACTGTGACCTGGCTAAGGGCCTGGAGCCTTGGGAACGCCACCATGTCGCCCGGGAGAAGGAGAGGAAGGAGAAGATGCGGGCGGAAAAATACAAAGACAAGTCTCTGGACAGGGACAAGAGCGAGAAATCACTCCTTGAGAAATGTCAGAAAGACAAAGAATTTGACAAATGTTTCAAAGAAAAGAAAGATGGCAAGGAGAAGCATAAAGAGGCCCACAGCAAAGACAGAAAAGCACCTCTTGACCAAGCGAGAGAAAAGAAGGAGAAGATGTTCCCTGGACTTCTTTCGGAAGACTTCTCCGAAAAGAAAGACGACAAGAAAGGGAAGGAGAAGAGCTGGTACATTGCAGACATATTCACAGACGAAAGTGAGGATGAGAAGGACGACTACATGGCCAGCGGGTTCAAGGTCGGGGAAGCTGGGGACACACAGAGAGGGGATGGCCTCCAGGACAAGGAAGATGGGCGCGAGCCTCATCTCTCAGAGAGACACCGGAAGTCCTCCTCCGACCGGCAGCACTTAGAGAAGCCCAGAGATAAAGAGCCCAAAGAAAAGAAGAAGGACCGAGCTGCCCCTGAAGGCGGGCGGGACAAAAAAGACAAGATCTTTGAGAAGCATCGAGAGAAAAAAGACAGAGAGTGTGCAGAGAGATACAAGGACAGGAAAGACAGGACTTCCGTCGACTCCGCCCAAGAAAAAAAGAGCAAACAGAAGCTCCCTGAGAAGGTGGAGAAGAAGCACTCCACTGAGGACAAGACCAAGAGTAAGCACAAGGAGAAACCGGAGAAGGAGCACTCCAAAGAGAGAAAGGGCTCACGGGGTGCCGAGGCGGAGAAGAGCCTGCTGGAGAAGCTGGAGGAGGAGGCACTGCACGAGTACCGGGAGGACTCCAATGACAAAGTCAGCGAGGTCTCGTCAGACAGCTTCACAGACCGTGGCCAGGAGCCCGGCCTGAGCACCCTGCTGGAGGTGTCCTTCTCGGAGCCGCCTGACGACAAAGCCAGAGAGAGCTGCCTGGCAGAGAAGCTGAGGGAGAAGGAGCGGCATAGGCACTCTTCATCCTCCTCTAAGAAGAGCCACGACCGGGAGAGAGCCAAGAAGGAGAAGGCCGAGAAGAAGGAGAAAGGCGAGGACTACAAGGACGGGGGCGGCAGGAAGGACTCCAGCCAGTACGAGAAGGACTTCCTGGAGGCAGAGGCCTATGGGGCCACCTACACCGTGAAGGCGGACATTGACGATGAGTTGGATAAGACCATTGAAATATTTTCCTCTGAAAAGAAAGAAAGAAATGATCCTGAGAGAGAACCTTCCAAGAAAATAGAGAAGGAACTAAAGCCTTACGGATCTAGCACCATCAGCACCCTGAAGGAGAAGAAGAAGCGAGAGAAGCACCGGGAGAAGTGGAGAGAGGAGAAGGAGAAACACCGGGAGAAGCACACAGATGGCTTCCTCAAACACCACAAGGATGAGCCAAAGCCCGCAGCCAAAGACAAGGACAACCCTCCCAACTCCTTCAAGGAGAAGTCCAGGGACGAGAGCCTGAAACTCAGCGAGGCCAAGCTGAAAGAGAAGTTCAAGGAGAACACAGAGAGAGAAAAGGTCGACTCAGTGAAGATCAGCAATGGGAATGACAAGCTACCACTGGCCAGAGACCTGGGAAAGAAGGACACCCGGCCCCGTGAGAAGCTCCTGGGAGACGGTGACCTGATGATGACGAGCTTTGAGAGGATGCTGTCCCAGAAGGACCTGGAGATCGAGGAGCGCCACAAGCGTCACAAGGAGCGTATGAAGCAGATGGAGAAGATGAGACACAGGTCTGGGGACCCCAAGCTCAAAGACAAGACAAAGCCCGTGGACGATGGGCGAAAGAAGAGCCTGGACGTTCCTCCTAAGAAACCCCTGGGGCCAGAGCCTCCCTTGAAGGAGAAGAAGCTCAAGGACTCCACTCCCATGCCACCCACCACAGAGAGCAAGCCAGGGCCCGGGGCAGAGTGCAAAGACTGGTTGGCAGGGCCACCCTTCAAGGAGGTCTTGCCTGCCTCGCCCCGGCCTGAGCAGAGCAGGCCCACTGGGGTGCCCACTCCTACCTCGGTGGTGTCGTGCCCCAGCTACGAGGAGGTGATGCACACGCCCAGGACACCGTCCTGCAGCGCCGACGACTACCCTGACCTGGTGTTTGACTGTGCAGACTCCCAGCACTCAATGCCCGTCTCTGCCACATCCGCCAGCGCCTGCTCACCGCCGTTTTTTGACAGGTTCTCTGTGGCCTCCAGCGGCGTTTCTGAAAACTCGGGCCAGACACCCACAAGGCCTATCTCCACCAACCTCTACCGCTCTATCTCTGTGGACATCAGGAGGACCCCCGAGGAGGAGTTCAGTGTTGGGGACAAGCTGTTCAGGCAGCAGAGTGTCCCTGCGGCCTCCAGCTTCGACTCCCCTGTGCAGCACTTGCTGGAAGACAAGGCTCCACTCCCATCGGTCCCCACGGAGAAGTTTGCCTGCCTGTCCCCAGGGTACTACTCCCCAGACTACGGCATCCCCTCACCCAAGGTGGATTCTCTGCACTGCCCCCCTGCCTCTACCGTTAGCACCACGCCCTCCCCTGAGGGCATCTTCTCTGGTTTACCAGCAAAAGCCTCTTCTCCCAGAGGTGAGCTGTTAGCCCCAGCTGTAGAGGGAGCCCTTCCCCCGGACCTGGGCCTCCCTCTGGATGCCACAGAGGACCAGCAGGCCACAGCTGCCATCATCCCCCCCGAGCCCAGCTACTTGGAGCCCTTGGATGAGGGCCCCTTCAGCACTGTCATTACTGAGGAGCCTGTGGAGTGGGCGCACCCCGCTGCTGAGCAGGCTCTTTCTTCCTCCTTGGTCACTGGTGCCTCCGAAAACCCCGTCAGCTGGCCTGTGGGTGCCGACCTCCTGCTGAAGTCCCCTCAGAGGTTCCCAGAGTCCCCAAAACATTACTGCCCTGCGGACGCCCTCCACACTGCCACCCCAGGGCCCTTTAGCACCGCAGAGCCCCCGTACCCTGTCTCTCCTGTCTCCTACCCTCTGCCAGCTGCTGAGCCAGGCCTGGAAGAAGTCAAAGATGATGGGGTAGGAGCCCTCCCTGTCGCCCCCGAAGGAGCCACACCTTATACCGCCCCTGCCAGGCTTGAGTCCTTCTTCGGCAGCTGCAAGCCACTCCCAGACACGCCCCTTGACCAGGCACCGGAGCCCACGTGTGTCTCCACGGTGGCTCAGGTGGAGGCCCTCGGGGCCCTAGAGAGCAGCTTCCTGGACAGTGGTCACAGCCTGGCTGCCCTTGGCCAAGTGGAGCCTGTGCCCTGGCATGACGCCTTCACCAGTGCCGAGGATGACCTGGACCTGGGGCCCTTCTCACTGCCGGACCTCCCTCTCCAGCCCAAGGATGCCCCAGATGTTGAAACTGACCCTACAGAAGAGAGCCCTGTTCCTCCAGGAGAGGCCGTCCCTGTTACCCCTGGGGTCAGTAGCAGTGGGGATGGCTCTGTGGCTGTGGCCGAGGATCAGCCAGCACCACCTACCGAGCAGACCACACCCCGACTTCCCGCCGAGCTTGAGCCCTCAGAGGAGCCAAAGCTGGATGTAGTTCTGGAAGCCACTGTAGAAGCAGAAGCGGTGGAGGAACAGAGCCCTGAGGGTCTGGACTCCAGCTCAGCGCCTGTGCCTGGCCCCCCAGAACAGCGTCCCCTGGAGGGTGGAGACGAGATCGAGGCTGAAGACCCCTCAGCTGCTCCCAACTGGGCCCCTGATGGCCCTACCCAGGATGCCCCTCCACAGGCCCAGGATGGTTCAGAGGCCACCCCTGCTGCCACCCCAGCTGAGGGCCCTCCCGGCAGTGTGCAGCCAGAAGCTGCAGAGCCAGAGCCTCGACCCGCAGCTGAAGCCCCCAAGGCTCCCCGGGTGGAGGAAGTCCCTCAGCGCATGACCAGGAACCGGGCCCAGATGCTGGCCAGTCAGAGCAAGCAGGGCACGCCACCTGCAGAGAAGGAGCCCACGCCTACACCAGCCTCCCGTGCCAAGGCCCGTGTCCCCGAGGAGGAAGATGCCCAGGCTCAACATCCACGCAAGCGCCGCTTCCAGCGCTCCAGTCAGCAGCTGCAGCAGCAGCTGCACACGTCCACACAGCAGACGCGGGAGGTCATCCAACAGACCCTGGCTGCCATCGTGGACGCCATCAAGCTGGACGACATCGAACCTTACCACAGCGACAGGTCCAATCCGTACTTCGAGTACCTTCAGATCAGAAAGAAGATCGAAGAGAAGCGCAAGATCCTCTGCTACATCACACCACAGGCACCTCAGTGCTATGCTGAGTACGTCACCTACACGGGGTCCTACCTCCTAGACGGCAAGCCACTCAGCAAGCTCCACATCCCTGTGGTGAGTGCCATCCCCTCGCGTCGGTGGACAAGAGAACACTCTGAGTGACAAATGCAGAACCCTGGAGCCCTGGCATTCTGCTGTCATTGGTCAGGGTCACACCTGCATGCTCGCCAGGCAGCGCGTCCCTTGGTGCCACACACCTGGCCCCTTGGGACTGTTTCTGGGACTACTCCCCTGAGGGCCCCTGCATACTACCCCCTCTCTTACCAGACTCCCCTTGTGGCAAAGGGCTACAGCAGGCTTGCTCCCCACCTCCAGCTTCACCAGGGCCAGCATGGTCTGCCCGCATTCCTGAGTCTCTCCTTCTGCCTCCCTCCTTGGGCTTTTAGGGGGATAGCCATTGCCCTCCACCCAGCCTGGCGATGCTGCTGTGGGTCTCCATTCCCTTCTGACCAACATCACATTCCCCACCAGCAGGCCCTGCTTAGCCCTCTCCCACAGGCAGCTTCCTCCTTGCCCCCGGCAGAGGGAGAGTTCTCCTTCCCTCAGCTCACGTGTGACTCAGCCCTAAAGGGAAGCAAAGCTTCTTGGCAGGCCTTCAGTCCTGTTGCCCAGCAGTTTGCCTAGTAGAACAGGCTGTTCCACCTGGCAGCCTGGGCCCTCTGCCTGCTGGCTACATGGTAGAGAGTGTGGGTGAAGAGGGCGGTGCTACAGCATCTGCTCTGCCTCCTGCCCCCTGTCCCTTCTGAGGGGTGTTCTGGGCTTGTACCTCCCTAAGCAGGTAGTGCAGCTCCACGACACCCTACCCACAAGAGGGTGGGCTTTTCCCATGGGCCCCATGGGAAGTCCCAGAGTGTGCCCAGCTTGAGCCCAGCAGGTGGTCCATGTGCTTGACCAGTGCACTTACAACCTGGCTAAGACTTCTATTCTGGAAGACTGTCTGTACTTCCTGTTGCTTTCTCTTATCTAAAGTCTCATTGTCAAAATAGAGAAGACAATCACTGAACCCTTAGCACATAGCTAGCCCTTGCGAGTGTGCTCATGTCACACACAGGTGAAACGGGCAGGACCAGGCTGGTGCATCGGGCCCCCGAGCCACTGCCAGCCTCCTGGGCAGGCTGGAGAGCACAGGAGCTTCACAACGTTTTCTCCTGGGCTGTGGTGGCACCAGGCCCCATGCTTTCTCTCCTGCAGGGCTGGTGGAAGGTGGGATGCACCTGCACCAAGTCCTTCACCCAGAGACCTCCCTAGCCTGGGAGGTCACACTTCCTCAGGGAGCATAATGCTGGGGACACACAGCACCACTGCTGCCACCACGGCTGGGGTGGATGGGTTTTGCAGACTGGACGTGTTGCCAGAGCTTTCATTTTGAACTGGGTTTAGAGTAACCGAAGTGTTCAAAGTACAGAGCCAGCAGTTTAGTTTGTAGGGGCTCCCAGGGCCCATAGGTGGCAGGGCAGGTTGAGAGTCCGTTATGGGCAGGGTCTGTAGTGGGCACTCCCTTCCCGGGGTGCCTCGGGGCATTGCACCACGGGGGCTGAGGCTCACACTGTTGTTCAGAATCCCAGTCTCACCACATGGGGTCCTGGGCACATCAGGTCAGATGGTGGTTCCTGGAAACTGACAGGCAGCTCTGAGGGAAATGACTGCAGCTCGCCAGATCTTGGGGAAGACACTCCGAGTCCCGTATACGACTGCCCCCCTCCCCAGTGCCTCCAACCCGTGCCCTGCAAAGGCAGCATCCATGGGGGGTCCACTGTGCTTCTCTGCACACTGACTCGTCGAGCTCTACCTTCAGCAGGAGCCGCCCCTCCAGCTGCTCTGTTGCTGTTTAGGGTACAGGCTGCCCGCGGTTGGCCCTGCCATCACCTCATGGGTCCTTCAGGGCAGTTGCAGACCTGGTACATCTCCCTGCCGCCTCCCCAACCTGTGATGTTCCTGCTCACCTGAGAGCGACCTCCCACCACTGGAGTGTGGTGGTGCCATTATCCAGCCCCAGAGGTCCTGTGGGTCGTGGCAGGCTGTCGCCCTCCCTGCATCAGGTTGCTGGCCCAGGTGCTGGCTGTGTGCCCTTCGGGTGCATGAGCCTGCAGTGGCCCACTGGGCTGTTGCCGTGGTGCAGGTACCCTGCTTTGGCAGGCAGGTCTCCTCTCCTGGACAAGGGGCCACAAACAGGTACTCTGTTCCCTCCTGCTCCCTTCACACCACCATCTTGGAGCCTGGGAACAAAGTGTGTCCCTGGAGACTCCTGGGGTAGGTGCACCCCATAGCCCTGCTGACCCCTCTCCTCTTGGCCTGCAGATTGCACCCCCACCCTCTCTGGCGGAGCCCCTGAAGGAGCTTTTCAAGCAGCAGGAGGCTGTTCGGGGAAAGCTGCGTCTGCAGCACAGCATTGAGCGGGTAAGACAAGGCCCGGGCACAAGGAGCCTGGCACTGCGTACCCACCCTCACCCTGTGCCTCTGCCCCCAGGAGAAGCTCATCGTGTCCTGTGAGCAGGAGATCTTGCGGGTCCACTGCCGGGCAGCCCGGACCATTGCCAACCAGGCAGTACCCTTCAGCGCCTGCACGATGCTGCTGGACTCTGAGGTCTACAACATGCCTCTGGAAAGCCAGGTGGGTGGCCTTCTCAGGGACACTCACTCATCTTCACCCAGGACCTCCCTCCTAAGAAGAGCCAGAGGCCTCACATACCAGGCAGTGCAGCAGGAAGCAGCCACCCACGCACACATCCGCATCCCTGCGTACCCTGTGCCCGGAGCCGTGACAGCCGGCTCAGCACTGCTGTGCACAACACACTGCATCCCTGAGGGTCGTCTGTCTGCCTGTAGCCACAGAAAGGGCCAGAGTAGTGGAGGTTAAGGGTGGGCCATGTGCACACCGAGAGAAGCACAGCTGCCCTTCCTTCGCCTCACAGGGAAGGTGCAACTACGTTTTCTATTTAAATTTCCTGAGGAGCAGTGGGGCTGGCACACTAGTGGCCCTGGGCAGCAGGTGGCAGCAGCTACAAGGCCTGTGGCTTCTGGGCAGGGGATCACATGATCTAGGTGGACTGAGGTTTCTCCCCTGTGGGAAGGAACCAGGGTAGGTCTGTGGCAGGGTAGAGCCACAAGACCCAGACACCTGAGGCTGCAGTCCATGCAACGTGCCCAGCAGGCCGTGCCTGCGTGTGCGCCTTGTGCCAGGGATGTCTGGCCTCAGGAGCTCTTCCAGGACCTCTTGGCACGCCCATATCTGCAGCTCTGCATGGTGTGGCTCTGGTCGTCTTCTGTTCTCTGAGCCTTGGGGTTGTGGGGTTTGCTGTAAAGACCTCTACCCTAAAGGACTGGACACTTGCCTGTCTCACATTCTATACCTGACGGCAGGTTTTCAGTAAAGCAAAGCATTTGTCACCAGATGTTATTTTAAGGGTTAGCTGTTGGGAAGTTTTGCTTTTTCCATCCAAGAGAAAGAAAATCACGAGTTGTCAGTAATTTCCTGGATTGCCTTTGAAGGTCAGTGACGAGAGCATCTCAGGCCAAAGCCTCTTCTGTAAGCACTCTGGGGTTGGCCTGGGCACTGCACCCCCTGAGGTCAAGGCTCAGGGTTCACGCTCTGCCAGGGGTGTGTCAGGGTGACCCCCAGCTCGAGAGCCCTCGGTAGCCAGTTTTCAGCTCTGAGCTCCGCATGTTCCAGGAGACTCCGTGCAGCCCAGCCCCCGTCTCCACCCAGGCTGGCTCAGTGAGGACAAGATTGCTTAAGGAAATGGGCATTGTAGGCTGAGGGCAGCCAGGGCAGCTGATCTTCGGTCTCTCACACACCCTTTTCAAAGAACAGTAGTTATTTTCAGTTTGCGAAAAGGGAAGGGATTGAAATTGCCATTAGGAGCCAGTGGGAGCCTGCAGACAAGGAGACGGGGCTCCTGGGCATTGCTCAGCCATCCCTGTGCCAGGAGCAGCCTCCTGATGTGGGTGGTGGAGGGGAGGGCCTTCCCCTCAGCCTTGGGGTTACACTCAATGGCTCCTGGGGTGACATCCTGGCTTCTGTACTCCCCGGAGAGGACAGTGTGCTGCTTTCCTCTGCCTGGCCCCATGCCTCGTCAGTCTCGTGGCTCTTTACACAGGGGGACGAGAACAAATCGGTGCGAGATCGCTTCAATGCCCGCCAGTTCATCTCCTGGCTGCAGGACGTAGACGACAAATACGACCGCATGAAGGTGAGAGATGTGTGCTTTCCGGGACCCAGGGACCCCACCCCGTCCCTGTTGCCTCCTTGCAGTGCCTTCCCTGGTGTGCAGCTCCTGTCGCCAGTTGAACAGGACCTGGGCCCTCCTCAGAGGTCACAGCAAGCCGCGCTGTTCTTCATGGACGTGCTGCCAGGGCGGCGGGGGAGGAGGGGAGGACAGCAGGAAAGCAGCCGCTCCACTCGCAGCTGCCGGGGCTGCGTACCTGGATGCCTGCAAGATCTGAGACACTGAAAGCACTGGCTGGCCAGGTACAAGGACACAGCGTGTCTCTCCTCTTACACAGTCACCCTGTGCCTGCTGTTCCTCCCCTCGAGAGGGGGGCGGCCAGAGTCCAGGTCCCACCCGAGCTCCACAGCTGCCAGCTAAACAAAGCTGCCGGCGGTTAGCACACACGCTGCGCACGTGCTGGTGTGGCCCTGAAGATGCAAGAGGAGTACCCAGGCGTCTGTGGAGGGGCAGCTCCCCTCGGGCCTCCCCAGGCACCTGTCCCAAGTGAAAGACCCAGGGAAGACTACCAGATGAGCAAGCTTCGTTAAAGAGCACGTTAAATGATGCTTTTATACATTTAAAGGCCCTGTACAGTATCGCATTATGTGAAAGGGACGCTTAGAAATAAGAAAAAGGGGCCGGTGTGGTGGCGCACGCCTGTCATCCCAGCACTCAGGAGGCTGAGGCAGGATCGTTGTGAGTTCGAGACCAGCCTGGGCTACAAAGTGAGCTCAAGGCCAGCCTGAACTGCATAGTGAGACCCTGTCTCAGAAAGACGAAAAAAAAAAAGAAGGAAGAAAGAAAGAAAAAAGGTAGACCCCAAAAAAGTATACAAAGGGTCGTTCTAGGACAAAAGAAATAAATGGTCAAATCTCTTTTTTAAATTTTTATATTTTATTAGCCCGTGTTGCATACCTGAGATTACACTCCGCACGGGGCGCTGGTGCGTGCACAAGACACAGTTTAATTTTTTCATGTCCCTCCCTCCTCTTCCTCCCCTCCTTCCATCTCTTGGTCTCCTCTTTTGCAAAACACCAGTCTTCCTGTTTCTTATTATCCATCTTTTATTTTGCTCTGTATTTGTACTTTGGGTTTCTCATGTGAAAGAAACCATGCAATATTTAAGCTTACGTGTCAGATTTATTTCACTTAACATTGTGGTCTTAAGCTGCATCCATTTTCCTACAGATGATGCATATTTATCCTTCTTTATGGCAGAGTAGTGCTCCTTTGTGTGTAGTACCACACTTTTTTTATCTATTTATCTGTCGATGGACATACAATACAGTCTGTTCCCAAGAATTAGTTACAATGAATTTTTTGCTATGTACATGGTTATACACGTATCACTGTAACAGGATATGTTGACTCTTCAGGGAAGGTACCTGGAGAGGGAATAGCTGGGTTGAATGGAATTTTATTTTGTAGTTTTTTGAGGCATCTACATACTGATTTCCATAGTGATTGTACTAACCTGTGTTCCCAGCCGCAGCCTAACCTCGCCAGCATTTATTACTTGATTCCTTGATGATGGCCATTCTTTCTGGAGTAAGACAGAATCTCAGTGTTGTTTTCATCTGCGTTTCCATAATGGCTGGCGGAGCTGAGCATTTCTCACACATTTACTGGCTATTTGTCTTCTGAGCAGGGTCTGTTCATTTCAGTGGCCCATTTTTTGTTTTTTGTTTTTTGTTTGTTTTTTTTTTTTGGTTTTTCTCCGGTACCGGGAACCGGACTCACGACCTTGTGCTTGCCAGGCAAGCGCTTTGCCTCTGAGCTAAATCCCCAGCCCCCAGTGATCCATTTTTTGACGGGGTCTTTTATTGTGTCAGGGTATCTAATGAGCTCCTTATATGTTCTAGATCTTAGTCCAGAGGGACAGCTGGCAGGGCTTTCCTCTTCTCTAGGTGGTCTCTTCAGGAGCTTGTCCAATCTGTTGGTTCTGGCGCTGTGTCTTGTGCCACTAGGGTTCTGTTCGGGAAGTCTTCTCCACACCTGTGTCTTCAAGAGTTTTACCTGCTTTACCTTCCTGTGGGTAAAAGTATTGCTGTGTTAACCTTGAGACTTTAATCCACTTTGATTTTGTTTGGTGCATGGTGAAATGTCAGAGTCTAGATTTAATCTTCAGCATGTGGAAAGCCAGTGAACCAGCTCTGTTACTAAAGAGGCCATCTTCCTCCAGTGGATCTTTGTGGCCCCTTTGTCAAAAGCTGGTGGCTGAACGTGTTTGGGGTTGTTTCTGTGTACTCTGTCCTGTTGCGTTAACCCACATGTCTGCTTTTGTGCCAGGACCACACCTTTTTTCTCCCTGCACCCTCGTAGTATAATTTACAGTCCAGGATTGTGACGCCTCCTGCTTTGCTCTTGTTGCCATGATTGCTTTTTGTTATTCTGGGTCTCTTCCAGTTTCATATGACTTTTAGGCTTGTTTTCTCTAGTTCTGTGCAGAATGCAGTTGGTACATTGGGATTGCCTTAAATCTGTCTTACCAATTTTGGAAGTATCACTATTTGATTATATTAGTTCTGCCTACCCAAGAACATGGGGTGTCTTTCCATTTCCTGAGATCTTCTTTGGCCTTTTTCAGAGTAAAGTGGGTCCTAGACTGAAGAGTATTTGCATTGGAACTTTCATAAGTGTACTGTAAGACTCCTTGTTGTCTTGCAGATGAACCCACCTTAGGAAAAGTTCTGCCAGAATGGAACTTGTTCATAAGTCAGGGAGTTACTACACTATGATTTTTTTCGATGGCTTTCACTTCCTTGGCTAGGTTACTTCCTAAGTATTTAATTTTTCTTGATGCTATTGGGTTTTGTTTTGTTTTTGTATTTTGTGAGACAGGGTCTCACTTTGTAATGCAGGCTGGCCTCAAACTCTTGGCTATCCTCTTGCCTCAGCCTCCTAAGTGCTGGAATTACAGGCATGCGCCACCAAGCCTGCCTCTTGATGCTATTGTGAATAGTGTTGTTTTCCTAGTTTCTCTTTTGGTGAGTTCATTTTTGGTGTATGGTAATGCTATTGATTCTTCGCATGTTGATTTTGTATCCTGCTACATTACTGAATTTGGTTATTCTAGAAGTCTGGGTGGAATTTTTTGGGCTTTCTATGTAGATGATAATGTCAGCTGCAAGTGATACTTTAACTTCGTCCCTTCTTATATGTAACCTTTTTATTTCTCTTAATGAGGTGCTTTGTTTTTGTTTTGGAGACAGGGTCTTGCCGTTCAGGCTGGCCTTGAGCTCAGTTTGTCACCCAGACGAGTCTTGAACTCACAACAATCCTCCTGCCTCAGTCTCCCAAGTGCTGGGATTATAGATGTGCACCACCATGCCCAGCTGAGCATGTTAAAATAATGAGTTTATACATTTAAAAAGCCATGTACGATATTGCATTATGTGAAAAGAACGCTTAGAAACTAGTAAGTCTTGCCTCATCGCTCTGGTCAGTGTTCCGAGCGACAGTAGTATATAGTCCTGGACATCCTGGTCTCCTTCCTGATTCTAGAGGAAAGCTATCAGGTTTCCCCCATTTAACATGATGGTGGCAGGAGCTTTATCATAGTTTTTATCAGATTTTTCTTCAGAGTTTTTATCATAAATAGATGTTGGATTTTGTCAAAGGCTTTTTCTGCATCTGTTGTGGAGATCGTGTGATTTTTGTCCTTCCTTCCCGCTTGTGTGTGAATTGCATGTGCTGGGCCATTGTGTCCCTTGGTCATGGGGTGTGATCTTCTTGATTTGTTGCATTCTGTGTGCCAGTATCTTGTTCAGGGTTTTTGGTGTCTGTGTTCATTAAAGAGATTGGAAAATGGCCAAGTGCTGATGAAAACATGTTGAGTGTGGTGATTAGCTTCAGAACCAGCAATTATTACGAAGTCCCATTTGAAGGACTGGTGCTGGCTAGAGTGGCAGTGATTGGCCTACATGATGGAAGAAATGTCAGTGGAACCTTGTTCAGCAAACTGACTTCACCTTCCAGCCCAGCACTTTCTTCTTAGTAACTGAAAACAGAGATGGGCGCACAGATGTTCACCAGGAAACCCAGCAGCTGGAGTCAGGAGGCTGCCCTTCCTGAGCTCAGAGGCTCGGGCGCAGGCACCACGTGGCGGGACTGTGCCTGCGTGAGGCTGCCCCTCCGTGCTCAGCATGCCCCCCCCACCTGTGTGCACGCCTAGGTGGTGGCACTTCTCCTGGCAATAAAGAGAGAGCAACACACCACTGAGAATAGCAGCAGTGAGAGCACAGTGCTGTCAGATCCTAGTCAGACGCCAGGGCGGCACTGCAGAGCCCTGTGGGGCCAGGCCTCCTGCTCCGCCATGTGACAGGTGGGCCATGGGCCCAACACAGCCCCCAGCCGTCCAGGCCACAGACAGGCAGCTGTGGGCTCCAGAGGGCCTGGCCGCACCAGGGTGGGTGAGTGGAGGAGTTGGGCCAGCCAGCTGCAGCCTGCCGGCCCCAGGAAGCAGGGTGGGCCAGGCCTAGGTCACCCTCCTCACCCCCTTCTGTCCCACAGACGTGTCTCCTGATGCGGCAGCAGCACGAGGCGGCGGCCCTCAATGCCGTGCAGAGGATGGAGTGGCAGCTGAAGGCACAGGAGCTAGACCCTGCCGGACACAAGACCCTGTGTGTGAATGAGGTGCCCTCCTTCTATGTGCCCATGGTTGACGTTAACGACGATTTTGTGCTGCTGCCAGCGTGACACCCACAGGAAGGCCGTAGGACCGGCGAGGGCCACTCAGCCGCCAGTGCTGCCCATGAGTCCCAGCAGTGAAGGAGGGAGGACCGCACCGCCAGGTGGGAGGAGGAGAGACTGCACCTGGCCCATGCCTCCCCTTCCAGACTGGCCGGATGCTAGGGAGGCGGAGCCCGTCTCTTTACCAGCTGCTGTGGGATCCCCAGGCCGGGCTACAGAGCCCTGCCCCCTGGCAGGAGGAGGAGAACGCGGTGCGAGGGGACGGCAGCTCTGTCTTGGAGAACAGCGCCCAGGAGGAGCCGCAGGACAGAGCGCTTCAGATTCCTCGTTCATTCTGATCACCTGCAGGACGTGAACCAAGGCGTCACCCCTCAGCAGTGATCTCCAGGTCAGAGGCAGGATTGCGCCACCTTGGCCCGTCCTCAGGGCCGATGGGGATGCCGGGACCCTGGTGTGGTGAGGGCCCGGCTGCCACCTGCCTGGCCACAGAGGGATGCAGCCAGGACTCTCCAGCAGTGTTTTTAATGGAGTCAAATCCACGTGGTTTGTATATTTTTTCCTTTAATCTTGGGCATTTTGTTTCTCTTTCTGAGAACGTAACTTGAAACACTACAGAGCCAATAACCCTATACAGAGTGTATCCGCGGACGCTGTACAGTTTTATACACCTTCACAATGTACTTTGCTGCCTTCTAGATAATTTATTTTGCAACACATTACTGCACAGTTGTAAATAACTTATGTACTGTAACATCACCTTCAGTTATGTGTAAAGAAATAAATAAATTAATTAAAATGCTCTTTGTATATAGACGCACAGCTCAGTGGCCAGCACCTCCCTCTCAGGAGGCTCTAACCCTGTCTTTGTTTGGTTTTGTTTTGTTTTTCTTCTGGTACCAGAAATCAAACTCACGACCTTGCGCTTGCCAGGCAGGTGTCTAACCCTATCTTAACCATTTTTTTCCTTCCAACTTGTTACCTTTTAATTTTGGAACAAATGATACTTTTCCTTCCAAAAACCATAACCTCTCTCCATAAGGCTGGAATGGTGCTTCCTTGGATACCCAAGGACAGTGAGGCCAGTCCCCATGCTGGTGGTGTGCTGCAAGCCCGGAGGCCAGGGCTGCCCGCCCACCATCCAGGAGCACAGGGCCCCAGCCCCGGGGGTCCCCAGGTGGCCGCAGGGGAGCAGCAGGGTGGGGCCCTTCCCAGTGCTCAGCCCCAGGAGGAGCCTGCCACAGGCTGGCATTGACCCTCACTGCTTCTCTTGCTTATCTTTGGAGAGGAGGGGTTTCAGAGACGGCCCCTTGGGAAAGCAGGTCCAAGGCTCCCTCCCAGCCCCTTGCTGGCCAGGGCTGCCCCTCCTCCAGCACAGGGCACCGACGCTCATTCTGGCCCTGCAGCCCTTCGGTTCAGCCCAACGGCGGGGTGGGAGCCTATACCTCTCCTGTGTCCTTTTCTAAACCTCAGTTGTAGTTTTTCCCTGAGCTACAGAACTGCATCCCAAACGCTGCTTTTAAGCCCAGTTTCTTCTTTTAAAATTGCCTGGGTGGGCGTGGAGGCACGGGCTGTAATCCCAGCACTCGGGAGGCTGAGGCAGGAGGAGCGTTGAGAGTTCAAGGCCAGCCTGGGCTACAAAGTGAGCTCAAGGCCAGCTTGAACTGTATAGCAAGACGCTATCTCAAAAAGAAAAAAAAAAACAAACATTGCCTGAATTTTTCAACACCAGAGGAGGGTTCCTGGGCCCAGCTGCATAGGGCCCGTGATGGCAAAAGTTATAGCCTTCTGACCCGTGTGTGTGGTCCCACATAGCTCTGCACTGGCCTGCTACACTAGACAGATGACAGCACCACTGCCGCTGGACACGTGTGCACATAGACCCAGAACACATGCCCTGAGCCTACTCACACAGGCTGTGAGGACACCGAGGTGCCAGACCTGCTGCTGTCCTGTCTGCTGGCCTCGCCCTAGGACTTGAGGCCTTCAGAGGCTCAGCGCCTCACCAGTGTCACAGCCCCCATGAGGCACAGAGGCAGGAGACAGCAGAAGGGTGACACATGGCCCTTGGGGAAGCCACTGGGGACCTCTGCTCTAGTGGAGGCCTTGGCTCAGCAAGGATGAGTGTCTCCCAGCTGCAGAGAACCTGAAGGAGGCAGAGTGCTTTCAAGAAAAGCTGGATGCTGAAGGTGGGATGGCAGAGAACTTTCCGGATCCAGTTCAGTGGTGTGTCCATCCAGGATTTCTGTCCAGGTGGTGACAGGCCTGGGCGAGGGCTGTGACCTTTCAGCCAGAGGACCCAGCAGGGAGACCAGACCTGTGCAGGCTGAGACACACCTGTGTCACCACCTGGCACCAGAGCAGCCACAGGCACGGCTGGGGAGGCTGGAGAGCCAGATGAAACACAGACGGGGGGGGGGTGTCAGGAGGAGGTTGCAGCCCAGCGCCACAGGGTTTCCAGCCCCAGGTGCTGTCACTGGGGCAGAGCCACCTGCCGGCCCCACAAGGTGGGACAGCGCCTGTCTGAGCTGCTGACCCTGCAAGGAGCACATGCAGGGCCCAGCCGCGCCAGTCATGGGTGGCGCCTGCAGCATGTGAAGAGGAGGAGCCTCAGCCGCTGCAGAGCTGCACTGCTGTGCCCTGACCTGGGCCTGTGACCACACAGGAAGTAGATGTACTCATGTTCCTTTGTGTTACATTTCGGTTATCAAAGCCCTGTTCCTATTGTTTAGAAAAGTGGGAGACGTTTTCCATTTTTTCAGAAAGATTCACACCTTAATGCAGTCTCCAACTTAGAGTGACAGCCAGTGTGTACCTGTTCAAGTCCCCAAAACAGAGAAACAGGATGTAAATAACAAATTCAAAGTAGCCCTAGTTGAGACAATGATTCTGCCACAGATAAAACCTCTGAGGAGCTACTGTGGAGCACATTATTTATTAGGAAATGGAGGACTTGAGAACAGCGGAGTGCAGAGCTCCAGAAACTCCCCTACCCATCCAGGCCACAGGAGGTGATCGCCTTGGCCGCCTCCGTGCAAGATGACCAGTGAGGCCCAGGCCAACAGGTGGCTGCATCTCCACCCTCTGCTGTCCACCCTGGCACCTGGAGAACCAGGTGCTGCCTGCGTGGCAGCCACCATCAGACCTTGCAGCTCCCGGGAAAGGGCTTTCCCATGGCAATGGCCAGGGATGGCCAGCAGCAACTGCTGGACATCAGGGCTTCCAGCCCAAGGTGCCAGTCAGGAGGCGAATCAAGATGCAGCAGGCAGCTCGGGACAAGACGCCTCCATGGACCACAGCACCCTCCCGGGAAACTGTGCCCGGGAGGTAATGAGATGCTCTAGCTTGCTCCTTGGGCCCAGCAAAAGGCTGGATGCCAGCGGAGCCTCGAGGCTGTGCCAGGAGCAGAGAGACGGCCGCAGGGCAGGGCCTCTAAGTGAGCTATTCAGCCTGCGCCCAGCGCCAGGCCACCTGTTGCCTGCCAGAGGGAAGGCAAACGCGGCTCATGAGCCCAGGAGAACCCTGCCAGCAGCAGCGATGAGCCCAGCCCTGCTGGCCTCCGTATGTGGTGCTCGTGTGTCGCTCTGAGCCAGAACCAAACGAGCAGAACTGTGGGGACCTGCAAGCCGGGACAGGCCCCAGCAGGCGCAGCACCAAGGCAGCACAGGTGTGAGCTCACCAGGTGTGACTCAAAGCCGGCTGCTACCACGCCTGTCTGTGGGACTCGGTGGTCTCTCGGTGGTCTCTCGGTGGTCTCTCGGTGGTCTCTTGGTGGTCCCCGGGAGAAAACAGCGAGAAGATTTAGAAAATAAAGAAAAGAGAGGATAGCTGGGGTCAGGTGGAGTTACCTCTTGCCTGATGAGCAGGAGGGCTTCCCCAAAACAGTAGAGCGTTTATTTATACCCTGGAGAGGTTGGTTAATTTTTGTCTCGCTGCCCAGCAACCAGTTAACAAGTTAAAAGGCTGTTTACTCCAAGGGGCCCAGCAACCAGTTAACAAGTTAAAAGGCTGTTTACTCCAAGGGGGCCAGCAACCAGTTAACAAGTTAAAAGGCTGTTTACTCCAAGGGGCTTGTTACTCCGAGGAGCTCCTGTGTTCTCAGCTGGCTTCATCCTGCACATGTAATCATTTTCCAGCTTCAGGGGCTTCCAACACCTGTCTGCAGAATTAAATGACAAGCTGAGCATGGTGGAGCATGCCTATTAGTGCAGCTACTCAGGTGGCTGAGGCAGGAAGATCTAGCCTGGGCAACCTAGCAGGAGTGTGTCTCAAAAATGTAAAAAACAAACAGTCTGGGTGTGGTGGTGCATACCTGTAATCCCAGCCTTTGGGAGGCTGAGGCAGGAGGGTCTCTGTGAGTTCAAGGCCAACCTGGGCTACATGGTTGTAGTCTCTGTGAGTTCAAGGCCAACCTGGGCTACAAAGGCAGCCTGAACTACGTAGCAAGACCCCCGTCTCCAAAAAACAAAATAACAACAAAAGGCCCTAGGGTTGTAGTTCACATGTACAATGTGAGAGGCCTGGGTTCAATCCCCAGCACCAAAAGAAAACCACTCTTCTTTAAACTGACAACATGAAAGTAGTGTCTCACCACATGGAATAACGAGAAGTGATTTTAAAGAACAAAATGACAAATTTGTTGTGTAAAATAATGAGCTTGAGTTGGTAGAAGAATCAGCAAACTAAAAGTTAATTTCTAACCATCGGATTTGAAGACCAAAAGGACAGACCAGGAGAAGGAGCAGAGCCCCAGGGTGCTGGTGGGGCCTGGGAAGCGGGGGCACAGACAGGATTTGAAGTAATTATGGTCAAAAGTTGCCCAAATTTAATGAAAAACATTAAGCTCTACCAGTGTGACCAAGGAAATGAAAGCTTTCTACAACAAAAATGACAGTACCCTGAGAAAGGAGGTTGAAGAGGACATCAGAACGTGGACAGACATCCCCTGTTCGTGCACAGGCAGAACCAGTATTGTCAAAGCAGCCATATGGTAAAACCTTGGTTTCGAGTATCATTCTTTCTGGAAACATGCTTATAATCCAGAGTACTTGTGTAACAAAGCAAATTTCCCCATAAGAAATAACAGAGCCGGGCGTGGTGGCACACACCTGTTCCCAGTAGTTGGGAGGCTGAGGCAGGAGGATCATTGCGAGTTTGAGACCAGCCTGGGCTACAAAGTGAGCTCAAGGCCAGCCTGAACTGCATAGTGAGACCCTGTCTCAAAGAGACAAAAAAAGAAAGAATGGAAATGCAGATGATTGGTTCCCATCCCAAAAATACTCATAAAAAGGGTTACAATAGTGTGATATGATACAAAATATAAAGAAAAATAGATTCACCTGCACTGGCCTCTGAACACCTTCAAGGCTGGTGTGTGGGAGACAACGGAGAGGAGGGTCACTGTGTGGGACGACTGTCACTGTCACTCGTGAATCGCTGCTCTCCATCGGCTCAATGGGGGTCTTCCTTCCCGTGCAGCCCTAACGAGGGACCAGCCCACTGTCACTTGCTTTAGCCTCCTTTTGAGAGTTTTGCAGAAATGTGACTGTCGTTAAACAATTCAACAGTTGCACTGCTACAGCCTTATTTGGATAGTGCTTTTCTGCAAAACTGCAGTTCCCCACGTCTCCCTAACCTCATTCCATAACAGAAGGTGCCTCCAGCCAGTGTACTTCAGTTTCTTAGTTGCCCAGGTAACAGTTCCAGTTCCAGTTGCTTCTGTCTCCTAGAAATGGCTGGTCACTGCGATGCACACTGCATAAACCAACATCCAGCTGACAAGCCCTTCTGCCTCCGTACTTCCTGCCTGCTTATCCCGTGTAAGCCCTGGACCACCAGAAATTGGGGTCTGATACTTTGGAAGTGATCCTGATCAGTGCCTATTGATGTAAATAAATCTGCCTCCAAATCCTGGGTGTCTTCTCGGTGTTTCTGCTTGCCATTGCATCTAGTGTGCTGCCAGGGAGACTGACTGTGCTGACCTCTTTGGTCACTGGTCATGGTCCTCATGGAGCAAGGACCTCTCCAGGTCCAAACGGGAAGGTGAGCACTGGGATTTCTTGAGTCTCCTTGGAGGACAGGAGGAGGATTCCTTGGTCGAGCGGCTCACATCGGACCCCAAAGGGAGGAGGATGCAATTTGTCAGTCCTGCTCAGTTGGAGCAGAAGAGCTTGGTTAACCCTTGTTAGTTAGGGTGGGTTGGAATGTTGAACCTCCGAGTGCTGCTGAGTGACTGTGTGAGTGGACCGGACGGTGTAAGCAATAGGCTGCTCCGTCCGTGCACCGAGCCTGGGAAGCCCTGGTCTCTGTGGGTGACTGGGCCTCACCTGCGGTTCCATGGCGACGGACGCATGGCGCAGCGGAGGCCCTGCCCCTCCTTAGCTAAGCTGCCCCTCAGTCCCCGAGAAGGGTGTGGCCAGGCAGGTATCGGAATGGTCTCTCTGAGGGGCACCCACCCTTTATCTGTTGCACCATCGTTCAAGGGTACACAACACACATGTAGGGAAATAGAATGGGAGGTAATTAGTTAAAACCCACAGTCCCTGACCGAAGGAAAAAGGGCTTTTACAGAGTTAAAAATGACACCCAGTTACTCCCTGCATCACAAAGAAAAAAAGGAAAAAGACACTCATTCTTCCTGAGAATCCCAGGTCCCAGCAGCCGTCACAGCTGCTGCCAACACCCACAGCTTCACTCCTCACTCCTGACCCATCTCCTTCCAGCCAGCTGAACTGGTTCCAGCCAGCCATTGCCTGCACTCACCCACAGGGGTCCTCCCTCCAGAGCCTTCTGCTTACACACCTGTGCTGGTCAGATGGTGTCATCTAACACCCACGCGAGGTGACTGTCAGCAATGCCTTCTGAGTTCCACATTTTGACTGAGGAAAAATTGGATTGTCCACCCTGACAAAGGAGTGGTGCCCTGTGGGGCCTGAATAGATAGGACAGACTGAGCTCTATCAAATTGGGCCCCCACAAGCCCATGGTCTTTGCAAAAATCAGGGGCAAAGCGGTGACTTTCCTGGTTAGACAATAGAACCGAACTCTCTACCTTCAAATGTTCCCTCTGTCAAAAAGCTACCATCACTGGGGCAACCGGGATTTGCATCTTGCCTCTTCTGCCAGCCTGGGAGGACATCTTTGCCCCAAGCCAGTCAGCCTCCCTCTCTTTTAGCCCTGCACTTGCAACTCTGACCGTCCCTGAGACAAATGATGCCTACGCCTGCCCGAGACAGATAACTGCAGTCCCAATATCCTAAAAACTCTCCTCCCAGAGATACAAACTAAAGACTCGCCTTCAGACCAGGCACCTCACTGCCACCCATTGTTGTCAGATGTCACGGGAAACACAAACAGGCCTCCAGCCACACATCAGCCTGACACACTGTTAATCACGGCGGGCAAGATCTCCCTGCCACCAACAACACAGCCATCACCTCGCATCTGCAGTTTCTCCCAGGTGCCCCTTCAACTGGGAGAGTCCTGAGATAAAGGCCAGCTCATGTGGACTCAATTGCCTAAGGGGTTAAAAACTGTCCCACCTTGGCCCCGTACCTGTGTCATCAAAACAAACCAACAAGACCATCTGAGCCAGACAGCTTTATCCTGTTCTGCGTGAGGACCCCAAGTCTGACCTGCCTCCTTACATTCATCAGCCCCAAGCTGCTCAGCTAGCTGCGATGCTACCCCAGATCTGTCTCCTGCACCACAGCCTCTTTCTCCACTGCCAGCAACTCCTTCTGAGTCTGTTTAATACTGAAGAACGCTGCTGTATTTTACATGGGAACCAAGCCTGGCTAAAGTCAAAAGTCCCTGCCGCTGTCGATGGGCCTGACACTTGGGTGAACACAGCCCTCCCCTGAGCTTGTCCAAACTGGGACTGTAATGTGACAGAAGGCCATAAAGCCTTAGATCAGTACCACACTACTATCCTGGGAGACTGCAAAGAGGTTTTTGGCAATACGCCAATAAACATGTCTAAAGTTACTGAAGTTACCCACTTGAGCCCCCACTGAGAAGAAATTTTGCCAAATCAGATCCTGTGAGATGGATGGACACTTTATCAAACATGAATTCCTGTACATGTTTGAGTGCCCTACACCTCTCCTGGGACATGACTGGCCTCCCTCACACTTGGGTCCAGTGTCCTGGACTTGATATTGACCCTGACTGTATCCCAGGAAGAAGAATAACACCTACATCACCCTGAAATGCCTGATAATCATAACCCTGAAAGTTTGAGAGACTCGTTTCCAGAAGTATGGACAAAGGACTCACCCCTGGGTCTTTCTAGCAATTATGCCCCTTTGGTGACTGAATGCCAACTCGGCTGCATCAAACAGTACAGCTCTCCTGCCTGTCAAGCCGGTTCATCTCTGAGCTGCCAGTGCCACCATGATTGCCCTCCGTATACGTTGCCTCAGTCTTCTGCCACCCGCAGCCTGCTGGTACACCTGCCTGGACCTAAGAATGCCTTCTTCTACTTTCAGTTTGCTCCTGCTAGCCAGATCCTCTTCACCTTTAAATAGAAAGACCCCAGTTCTGGACTGAAAAGTCAACTGACCTGGACTCAACATCCCAGAGTTCCAAAAAATTGTTTGCTCTTTTCAGGGAAGATTCCGCTTACCCTAGTCCTTGCTTCCCTGCCCTCTGCTAGCTAGTTTGTTTGTTTTTTGCCTTAAAGTGTATGGTTGCTCCCAAGAAAATAGAACAATCAGTCAAACACTTGAGACACCAGACATGGTGGTGCACACCTGTAATCCCAGCACTCAGGAAGCTGAGGCAGGAGGATTGTTGTGAGTTTGAGGCCAACCTGGGCTACAAAGGGAGCTCAAGGCCAGCCTGAACTGCATAGCGAGAGCCTGTCTCAAAAA
>NW_004955541.1:2906921-2911921 GCF_000276665.1 Chinchilla lanigera | reverse complement strand
CCAAAAGCATTCCTCATGAACTAGAGAAAACAGTCTTGAAATTTAGATAGAACCAGAAGAGACTCAGAATAGCAAAGCAGTCATGAGTACCAAGAACAAAGCAGGAGGCGCCGCAGTCCTGGAGTTCAAGTTGTATTACAGGGCCTCAGTGATAAAGAAAACAGCATGGTAACACATTCAGCCACCAGATTGCAGGTGTGTGTCACTACACCTGGCTGGACGATACCCTCCTTAACAAGCGGTGCTGGGCAAATGATACCCAGATGATATGCATATGACTGAATCTAGACCTTGTGTCTAGTGTATCACCATGCATGCACTAAACGAAAATCAAAATGGATCAAAAATCTAGATGTTAAAACAAACACAATCTGCTGGAAGATAGAACAGGCATGGGCAAGGACCGTCTGAACAGAACTACAGTTGTGAAAGAAATAGCATGAAGACTCAACCAAAAGCCAGGGATATAGTTCAGTGGTACAGCACCTGCCTGGCAAGCACCATGTCCTGATTTCAATTCCCTGTACCAAAAAAAAAAAAAAAGAAGAAGAAGTAGCCAATGTGGCACACACCTGTAACTTCAGGACTCAGGAGGCTGGGGTAGGAGGATCATTGTGAGTTCAAGGCCAGCCTGGGCTACATGGCAAGGCTCTGTCTCAAGAAAATAAAAGAATAGCATCAATAAATGGGGTGACATCAAATTGAAAAGCTTTTGCACAGCAGAAGAAATGACAAAAGAGAAAAGAGACAAAAAATTTAGCCTCTGACAGAGGGCTAACATCTGGAATACAAAAAGAACTCAAAAAAATTGGCCCCCCAGAATAAAAGACCCAACCAAAAAATGGCAGCTGACATGAATAGACTCTTCTCAAAAGAAGTATAAATGGTCAATAAATAAATGGAAAAATGTTCAACATCTCTGGGCATTACAGAAATACAAATTAAAACAACACTGAGATTCCATCTTACTCCAGAAATCAAATAATAACAAATGCTGGAGAATCTTCAGGAAAAAAAGCCCTTCTACACGGCCAGTGGGGATATAAATTAGTATAACCACTATGGAAATCAGATTCCTCAAAAAACTGAAAATAAATTTCCATTTGATCCAGGTATTTCCCTTCTAAGTATCTTCCTGAAAGAGTTAAAGACATCATATTGCAGTGATCCGTGCGCACATATGTTCACAGCAGCACAGCTCATACACCTTAGAAGTGGCCTATGTGCCCTGCAGATGAATGGGTAAAGAGAATGTGGTATTTATACATAATGGAACACTACTCTGCCACAAACAGGGATAAACTTTGTAGGCAAACAAATGTACCTTGGTCCCATAGTGCTAAGTGAAACAACGCAAACACACAAATGTAAATATCGGATGGTTTCTCCTATATGAGAAACCCCAAGTACACAGAGCAAAATAAAAGATAATAAGAGACGGAGAGATAGATCGTTTGCAAAAGGGAAGGGGGCCTCCACGTGTAGTGGTCTATAATTCCAGCACTTGGGAGGCTGAGGCAGGAGGACTGCCACGAGTTCAAGGCCAGCCTGAGCTACCTAGTTAGACCCTGTCTCAAAAAACCAAAAGGAAAAAAAAGGAGGGGTTCGGAAAGATGGAGGGAGGGCAGTGAAGGGAAAATAAAGGAATTGAGCTGCGTTTCGTAGACGCACCAACTCCCCATGATGGACACAATCACTGTGTACTGCAAATATACACTGAAAAAACCAATGTAACATAAAACAGTAATTCTGGAAAGGAAGGACCAAAAGGCTGTGAGCTGTAGAAAACAACAGCACAGTGACAGAAGCACTTCCGTGTCTGTGCTCTCTCCCAGTGGCTTACCCTCTCCAGGCAAGGTCAGGGACTGGCAAAATAGATAAAAACACGACACACCCACACACTGTGTACAAGACCCACTTTAGATCCAAAGACACTGAAAGAAGAGTGCAAGGTCCTTCCGTCGGTCCAGACAGTGTGCTGCCTAGAAATACCAGGCAATACACCTCTACAGGTGAGGGGACAAAAGCAGGGGGTTATAACGCCAACAGAAGTTTCAGTACAGCAAGATCTGTGTATCTAACAATAGGCCGTCAAAGTACGTGAAGTACAAATGGACAGGCTGAGTTGGGTGAGGGGTGCACACCTGTGGGCCCAGCACTGGGAGGCTGAGGGAGGCACAGTTACACGTTTGAGTCTCACCTGGTGTCTCAGGTTCTTTGTCTTTGCTGGAACAAAATACCTGGTGTCCACAAGTTAAGAGGAGGAAAGGCTTATTCTCACAGTTTGTAGAGGTTTTGGTTCGCAGGAGGACAGAGAACCTGCCTTCTCTCTGCTCCACCCAGGATACAGCCCATTGGTTGGTGCCACCCTCACCCTCTTCAGTAAACTATCACATCCACAGCTGTGCCAAACCAGTCATCAGACTAACCCAGTGTCACACACCCATGATCCAGTCACTCCCTAAAGCCCACCTTTGAGCGAATGAGGCTTTCGGGGATGTCTAGATACAAGCCATAGCATTTTGTCCCTGACCCCCACAAGATTCGTGTGCGTCCCTTTATGCAACGTGTATTTAGTCTATCTTTTTTGCCTTTTTTTTTTTTTTTTTTTTTTTTTGCTGGGAATTGAACTCAGGACCTTGCACTTGCCAAGCAGGCACTTGTGCTGCTAAGCTATATCCCCGGCCCCTTACTGTTGGTTTTTTGAGACAGGGTCTCACTATGTAGTTTAGGCTGGCCTTGAACTCACTGTGTACCCTTGGCCAGCCTTGAACTTGTGGCCATCGTCCTACCTCAGCCTCCCACACGCTGGAATTACAGGTGTGCAGCACCACACCTGGCTAGCCTGTCTTTAAGAGTTGCCAAAGTCCTACACTATAGCTTCAGCTTTGCTGAAAAGTCCAAGTCCAAATTCCCTGAGATGTAAGGCAAACTCTTAGCCGTAAGCCCCTGTAAAAATGAAAAGAAAGTAAGGAAAGGTTTATTTAGCTCACAGTAAGTGGAGGTTTCAGTTGCTAATCAGCTGGCTCCAAGGCAGTGTGACATGGCACAGGGGCAACTGTTCAAGGCAGCAGAAGACAGCAAAAGCAGCAAGTGCAAAATAGGAGGGAGAGCAAACCTCTTTTCCATATACATGTATTTATTGTTATTATTATTATTTTGGTACTGGGAATCAAACTCAGGACCTTGCAGTTGCCAAGCAGGTGCTGGGCCACTGAGCTGCATCCCCAGCTCCTCCCTTATATTGTATGCAGGCTCCGGTCCTCAGATGGGGGTAGCCCTCACACCATCTCCACGCCCTCCTCTTGCACAGGCTCAGGATGTTCACACAGTGAGGCCCCTGCCCCCTGCTGAGTCACTAGTTAACCTCCTAAACTTCTCAAGTTGACGCAGTGAACAACATCCCAGAGATAAGGGCGTGTCCTCTACACACTAGGATATAGAACTGCTGAGTTACTTAGTTAAGCTTCTGGACTTCTCAAGTTGACACAATGTATCAACAGTTACACTTTCCAATATATAACAGCACAAGGTAAACATTCCCATTACAAAGGGTACAAATAGGAAAATAGAAAGGAATGGGACCAACACAAGACCAAAATCCAGTAGGGAAAACATTAAGTCTCTGTGGTGTATTGACAACTGGTGGTCAACTTGTAACACCCAGCAGAACTAAACCAGTGTGGTGTGGGTGTGGGAGGCCACCTGAGGACTGTTGCCAGCCACATAAGAGGCAGAACTGGAGACGAAGAAGTGGAGAGCTGTTGGGAGGCTGTGAGAAGCTGTTAAGGAGCTGCTGGTTCTCCTGGGCTATTCTGGGAGAGGACTGGCATGCTGGCTTTCTGACTAACTCGGCTGTTCTCGTCAGAGGAGGCACTTGGGACCTCACTGTCACTGAGGATGGCTGTGATATGTTTTGGGAGTGCTGTTGTTCTTATTTTGAGCATTGCTTTCTGGCTCCAGTGCAGATCCCTCAGCCTGCCAACACAGATCCTTCATCCCGCTGGCACAGACTTACTAGATTCCACCACTGATCTTTGAGCCTTCCCAGCACAGATCCGTGAAACAGGCCTGCATGAGATGTTATGGGCTCGGGGCCTCCAGTTGGACTTGTGGGAGGCATTGTTATGGGTTCTAGGTCTTTAGCTGGACTCATGCAGAACTCATGTGGGATCCAGGCCCTCAGCTGGATTCTTTGGTCTCTAGTGTGTGGACAGATTTCCTGCACTCTCTTTTTGTATATGATTCTTTGGGTGACTGTTATAAATAATCTTACAATATATGTGTCCTATATTGTACTGTTTCCCTTGCAAAACCCCAGACTATAACAGTCTCATGGTCCCATGTCCAGCACCCAGGGCCACCTGTGGTAAGATGTGAACTCCAAAGAGCTTTGCCCCTATGGTTCTGCTGATGGTTGTAGCTATCATGGCCTCTTTTGGGCCAGCTTTACTTACTCCTTTTGGCTTCCCCCAGAAGATCCACATTCCTGGGTTCAGCCTTTTTGGGGGTCTCCACTGCACCTTCAGCTTCAAACTCACAGTGTCACATACTGCCCTCTCAGGAGCACACTGCCTGGCCTCTTCTAAAAATCTGGGAGGAAGCCTTCTGACCCCACAACTCTTGCATTCTGCATGCACCTAATACCAGCACAATGTGGGTGATCCCAAGGTCACCCAACCAGCAGGACTACAGCCCCACTTCCCCTAAGCATCATGAAACCAGCCCTAAGGAACAAATTCCACAGGCTGCCACCACCGTTCTGGAACATGGTGCCCTGGAGCTCTCTTCTCAAAAGTCTTTCACTTTTGTAATTTAAGGCTGCAAGGGGTAGAGTCCTGCTGGTTCTTGTGTTGCCCTCAGGCCGTCTTTCCTAGTGTCCTGTTCAAAAGTACTTGGCTTTTTAATGCTAATCTTTTTAGCACCCAAGCTCTCCTCTGCTGTATCTTTGCAACCCCCAACTTTACTGGAGCTTCCTTTCTGGACAAACTAAAAACTTT
>NW_004955541.1:2898333-2904715 GCF_000276665.1 Chinchilla lanigera | reverse complement strand
GGGAGCCAGCAGGCAGGAAGCTAGCCAGCCAGAAGGCTGGTGCTCCCCACCCGCAGCTCCCTGTGCGCTGGAAGCCCTCCTTCCAGGGAACCACGAGGCTGGAAGTGAGTCGCCGGTCCAAATCCCATGGGGTCTTTGGACATGAGCAAAATGTAGACAAATGTATGCCAAAGCATAACACATGTGGCCTGGAGTCAAACTGCAATGTCTTGAGTCTGTCTTTTCTGGCTGTATTTCTGTCAGATTCTGGTTATCTGAGCTCTGACCAGAATCTCCCACCAAGCTTGGCTCACAACATTCCACGGTTGCTTCTCCAGCCTGCATCTCCAAATCTTTCCAAACTCCTCCTACAAGCCAGTTCCAAAGGCTTCACAACCACAGGACAGCCACAGCAGCAGCCTCACTTCTGGTATCAGAATGTCAGTTACTTTCTTGTTGTGGGACAAAATACCCAACACCAAAAGTTAGAGGAGGAAAAGTTGTTTTAAACTCACCATCTATAGAGGTTTCAGTTCATAGTTGGCTGCTCCATGGCAGGGAGGGTGGCAGAGGAGAAACAGTCCAGAGCACAGCAGGAAGGAAGACCAAGAGTCTTCATTCTCTTTTTATTCTATCCAGGCTACCAGACTATTGATTGGTGCCACCCTCAACCATGCTGGGTCTTCCTTTCTCAGTAAACCTATCATCACACCCAGAACTGTGCTAAACCAGTGGACTAACCCAGGCACTCTCAAAAGCCTTTCCTACAAGTGCATGAGGCTTTGTGGACATCTAGATACAAACCATTACCCCTGGGTAACTTCATGGGACTCTATCTCAAATTCAAGGATATACCCGGGCGTGGTGGTGCACACCTGTAATCCCAGCACTCAGGAGGTTGAGGCAGGAGGATCCTTGTGAGTTCGAGACCAGCCTGGACTACAGAGTGACTCAAGTCCAGCCTGAACTGCATAGTGAGACCCTGTCTCAAAAAGACAAACAGAAACAAAACAAAACAAAACAAAACAAAAAAAAACCCAAAAAACAAACAAAAAAAGACTAGGCATGTAACTAAATATGGAGGTCTTGGGTTCAATCCCCAGGCGCCCCCCCCCCCACCAAAAAAAAAGTTGATGGGAGAAACAGTTCTACAATAACAGAGATTTAAATACACCACTAAGCATGTATTCTCAACCCAACAACGAAATGTAATTCTTCCCAAGTGCATGTGGGACACATGCCAGCATGGCCCATATATCAGGCTAGAAAGTATATCGTAATAAATTTAAAAATAAATATTGGCTGAGACAGGAGGATTACAAGTTTAATCATAGCCTGGGTAGTTTATTTTTTTTTATTTTTATTTTATTTATTTATTTATTTTTTGTCTTTTTGAGACAGGGTCTTGCTATGCAGTTCAGGCTAGACTTGAGCTCACTTTGTAGCCCAGGCTGGTCTCGAACTCGCAACGATCCTCTTGCCTCAGGCTCCCAAGTACTGGGATTACAGGCATGCGCCACCATGCCCGGCTAGCCTGGGTAGTTTAGCAAGAACCTGATTCAACATAAAAAATTAAAAAGGCACAAGAGGCGTGGCTCAGTGCAAAGACCGAAAGTTCCATCTCCAGTGCCATAAATAAATACAAAAAGGTTTTCTAACCATAGTGGGATAAAACTATAAGTCAATGACTGACATAAAACTGGAAAACAAAGAATTGTATAAGCCCAGTGTGATGGTGCACACCTGTAGTCCCACAACTCTGGAAGGCTGAGGCAGGAGGATCACAAGTTTGAGCCCAGCCTGGGCAACTTAGTGACTTAGTGAGACCCTGTCTCAAAGTAAAAACATGTTTTTAAAAGTCTGGGAATGTAACTCAGTGGTAGAATGTGCCTGGGTCTAGTCCTCAAAACTGGAAAAATGAAAAAAGAGAAGTAAAAGTGGCCACATTGCTACTGTTCTACAGAAATAAACAGATTTTAAGAGTACTGTGAAAAATTATATACCAATAAATTACAAAACCCAGATGAAATGCCAGATCCCTAGGAAGACATATCAAGACTAAATCATGAAGAAACAGAAAATCTGTGTAGACCTGGAATTAAAAGATTGGATCAATAACCAAAAAGCAAACCAAATAGTAACCAATAACCAAAAAGTATCCAGTCCAAAAAGCACTGGATACAACGGCTTCACTGGTGAATTCTATTGAACAATTGAAAAAGTTAGTCAGGAACAGTGGCACACCCCTGCAGTCTCAGCATTCCTGGAGGCTGAAGCAGGAGGATCACAAATTCAAGGCCACCCTGGGCAACTTAGTGATTTATTGAGACCCTGTCTCCAAATAAAAAATAAAAAAGTGGGTCCGAATGTAGCTTAACATGAAGGGCCTGGTTATAAGCCCAGTTATCACTGAAGAAGAGAATGAACACAAATGTTTCTGATGTTTTTCCAAAACAATTCAAGCATGAGGAAGCCTCCTAACGTACTCTATGAGGCCAATATTGCCCTCAACCCAAAGGTAAACAAGGACACTAGATAAACCCATAGACCAACACCCCTTATGACCATCACTGCAAAAACCCTCATCAGAATACTGGCCAACAGACCCGTGACCATGTGGGGTTTCTCCCTGCAATCCAGGGTGGGCTCCACGGGTGGAGACAGAGCAGTGTAACACACCCCATTAAGACAGGAAAGGGGAAAACTGCCGGGCAGGGTGGCGCATGCCTGCCATCCCACACTCTGGAGCCTGAGGCGGGGGATCGCAAGTACAAACCCAGCCTGGACAACTTGGCAACTTGAACCCTGTCTCAAAGCAAAGCAAAACACCAAGCAGGCAGGGATGGAGCCCAGAGAGAAGACCCGGATTCAACCTGGGTTCAGTTCCCAGTGCCGCTAAATAAATAAATATACAAACAAATAAATTTATTTTTGAAAGGAGCAAAAGACCACGTAATCATCTCAACTGATGCAGAAAAAGCATTTGCAACATTCAGTGTCCCTTCATGAGAAAAAACATTCAACAAACTTGGAACAGAAAGAAACTATTTCAGCACAACAAACACCATGCCTGGCACCCAGAGAGGCCAGCGCTCGGCTCTGACCCTGGACCTGGACCTGGACCCGGACGGCTCTCCCCACACTGGGCACAGGTGAGGACACTGCTGTCACTGCCTCGCCTGGGCTTGGGGCTGGGTGCTCCCGCCAGGGCCGTGGAAAGGAAAGGAAGAAAAGACGGCCACGTGGGAAGGGAAGCAGTGAAACTGTCTGTCTGAGGAGAAAATGGTTTTATAGATCACCAGGTAGATTCCACACAACTAAGAATTCATCAGAACAGCAGGGTACAAAGTCAAGAAGCAAAATCAATTGCATTTCTGTACACTAACAATGAGCAATCTGAAAAAGCAGTTATGACAATAATTTCCTTCACAACAGCAACTAAGATTAAAACACTTAGGAACTTTTTAGGTTTCCGGCTCAGAAAAGAACCAAAGAAAGGAAAGAAGGCCTTTACTCCGGATAAGAAGAGGAGAAGGCGGCATGGGGTACCAGACTGCCCTGGCGCTGGACAAGGGAGCTGGAGTTTAAAAGACTCTGGCTAGGGGCGGAGCCTAAGGGGCGGGCTCAGTGACGTGCAGGAGCTGATTGGGGGTTACTTCGCCCGCGCGGGAAGGGCAGGAGGAAGTTGTACTCCGGGCTGAAGATGTGCTGTTGTTTTGGGCTTCAGCCACGTTAGACCACCACCGCCATAATAATTCCGCAACTCATACCCGGGCAGGAGCCTATCAGAACTAACCTCACCAAGGGGGACAGTTGTACAGTAACCTACAAAACACTGCTGAAAGAAATGCGACAAATGCTAAATGGAAACACATCCCATGTTTGTACAGGTAGACTGGAGGACTTATTAAAATGTCAGTTCTCAGCTGGGCGTGGTAGTGCACACCTGTAATGCCAGCACTCGGGAGGCTGAGGCAGGAGGATCTTTGTGAATTTGAGACCAGCCTGGGCTACAAAGTGAGCTTCACAAGGACCCTGGACTGAGAGAAGGCCCTCCTGATCAGATGCACAGCGTGGCTGCCCCTCCCCCGAGAAGGCAGAGCAAGAGCACAGCAGGGGGGCTGGACCCAGGACCTGAGGTGCGACGCAAGAGCTCAGGGGACCACACCTGGACACCTGTGTGCTTGCTCCCCGCAGGTCCTGAAAGGAACAGACGACAGGCACCCCTCACACCTCACACGGGCGGTGGCCTGACAGCTGTGCGCACCACACAGGTGAGGAATGCAGGCCAGACTGGGGTGCAAGGTGCCATGGGCCCACCGGGGGTGTCCAGCTCTTCCGGTCACTGTGCAGGGCTCACACGGGCCACGCCTGCCTCACACTGGGCTGGCCTTTTCCGCCTGGCCGCGTCAACGACTCCTGCCCGGTAGACCCAGAGATCTGCCAGCACCAAGGCCCAGCCCGGGAGCTGGCCTGGCGGGACAGCCCTTGGTCACATCCACGCCCCGGGCAGAGGCACTGGATGCCGTCGGTCAAGCACAAGCTCTTGCCCCTGGCTTTACACCAGTGACCAAGCACACAGGCACCTTCCTGCTCAACCAGGAAAGGGTGCAGGCGCAAGGCAGAACAGCCTCTGGGTGCAGCTGCACCTGTGCCCTCATCACCCCCTGCGCCCACTTACTCCAGAGAGCCTGGCTGACCGGCAGGGACATTGAGGCTCCTTTGCACATCGTGGGACCCCTTTGATGGAACGGGTATCATCCAGGGGTAACAGCCCGGGCTCAGTGACACCCCCAGCAGGGCAGAAGAGGCACTGGGAGAGGGTGAGGGGGGACGATGGGGTGGGGTGCAGAGTGAGAACTGTCCTCTGAACCCAGCCAAAGCGCGCCATCCTGCAGCGCCCGCCCCTCCCCACGCACTGCCGGGCCCCAGGCGGTGTGCCACCGCAGCGCAGCGATGGCATTGCGCCTTGTGGACCTGCGGGGCTTCCCGGTAAGCGTGGCTGTGGGTGCAGCATGCGGTTCCCAGGGGCCCTCCTCGCTCTTGGTTTCACCCAGCGCCCTGTAAAACCAGGAGCTTGGCCCGGGGTGGGGTGGGGTAGGGGGCAACCTCACGGCACTGCAGCCTGAGATCGCCCACCGCTCTGTAAAGAACCCTGATACACTCAGTCACGCTCCAAGCTGGCCTTGTACAAGTCGTTCTGAGACATCTGTTCTATGTGTCCGAGAAATTTATGCGACACCCCCCAGCGTCCCTTGACAGAGCGGAGAATAAGTGATGCAGTGGAATATCACTTAGCCCTAAAGAGGAAGTGAATGCTAACACGGACTCCAAAATGGGTGCGCCTTGCCTATCCTGCGCCAAGAGAGGCCAGTCAAGAAGGCAGGCGTCATATGTGCCACTTTTGTGAGACACAGAACTGTGAGCCCTCGAAAGAGAGACAGAAGGAGGATTGTGTTTGCCAGGCTGGGTGGGGGGTGACGCGCTGCGCTTTAGGGACAGGGTCTCCACTCCACAAGATGAAGAGGGCGGTGGTGCCGATCTGCGTAGCAGGTGGGTGCCGTACCGCTGAGCCCGCGCTCAAAGCGGCGAGTCCGGTGCGCGCCGTCAGGCAAAGCCGTGCTTCGGCAGGACGCGGGACGGCGGAGCCTCCTGTGCTGTGGAGCTGGGAAACGGGCACCGCCAAGCAAATACATCCTCCGGCGCGGCCCGGCCGCTGCGTGTCAACCGCCGCGCGCGCCCGCAGCTCGGCACGCAGACGGGCGCTCACGTCCGCGCTCGCAGAGGGGAAGGAGCCTTGCACACCTCAGCGAAGGGCGCCAGACGCAAGGGCCGACACTGAAACGTCCAACTCGCACAACCCGTAATAGGAAGCCCAGAGGTGGAAGGTGCGACCCAGCCCGACACGGTGACACACACCTGTAATCCCAGCACTCTGGGAGGCTGAGGCAGGAGGAGCACAAATTCAAGCCCAGACTGGGCAATTTATCCAGACCCTGGATTTTAAAATAGTTTTAAAGGGGCTGGGGATGTAGCTCATCCAGGGCTGGGACTCTGGGTTCAACCCCCAGTAACACGCACACACACGGGCACAGGAGGGGAAGTGTGGCTGACACCTGGGAAGACAGCCCCAGAAGTTTGTGTGGACGGACTTAACGTCCCTCAGCTGTTCATTTAAAAATGGGTAAAAAGGTAATGTTATGCTACGTATATTTTGCAGTGAGTTAAAAATGAAAACTACTCTAAAGGGGCGGACGGGACGCGGGCGCAGCTCCCCGGGGTGCGAGGCGCAGGAGCAGCTGCCGAAGCCACGGCCGGAGCGGACCCAGCGGTCACCACCTGTGAACGCCGAGGAAGCCAAGCGCACAGGCCCCGCCCCCACCGACCGCAGGCCCCGCCCCTC
>NW_004955541.1:2892494-2897610 GCF_000276665.1 Chinchilla lanigera | reverse complement strand
GCGCTGCCCCAGCGGGCCGCCTGCTGCCGCCCGAGGCCCTGGAGCCAGCCGGGCGCCTCCTCCGCGCCCCTCTGCGCCCGCCCCGCAGCTTCCGCGATGGGGTTTTGAAGGGGAAGCTTCGGGCTCCGCCGACCGCACAGCTGCTGAACGGGGTGGCGGAGGGGAGGCGGGTCCAGGGCCGCCACTGATTAGGAAGAGCGCTCCAGGCGCCGCCCGCGCGTCCCTGGAGCCGCTCTCCAGGCGCGAGCGGGGCAGGTGGCCTGAGGACCCGGCCAGCTGGGGGCACAGCGGGTAGACAGGTGGGACAAGGGGAGCCCCCCGGGGGGCAGACAAAGGGGGCAGTGAGGCCCCATCTAGAGAAAGGCAGCCCCGCAGGCAGGACAGACCCCAGCAGAAATGGGGCTGCTCGCGATGCCTGGGAGACCCCAAGTCGATACTCCCGAGGGCTCAGCAGGGATCGCCCAAGCCCGCGAAAGCCCCAGGGTCGGGCTGCCCTCTGCTGCTTCCCTTCTCATGTCTCTGGGTCAGGGAGGGGGGTAGGGGAGGGGACTGCTCTCAGGCGGCCGGTGTCCCCGCAGTGGAACCTCGTGTGTGGGGACAGCTGGAAGGTCCCGCTGCAGCGCACGGGCCACCTCCTGGGCTGGCTGCTGGGGTCCGTGCTCCTGGGTGCGGGCTGTGACCGGTGAGCGGCCCTCCCTGCCCTGGCCCAGCCTCCTTCCTCTGCGTGCCCTGTGTGGCCCCCAGCCATCTGTGTCCCCGCTGCCCACCAGCTTTGGCCGCCGGACTGTTTTTGTGTCCTCCTTGGTCCTGGCCACTGTCCTTGGTGCTGGCGAGGCCCTGGCTGCCCATTTCCCTGCCCTGCTGGTCCTGCAGCTGCTCCGAGGAGGCGCCTTGGCAGGGGCTTCCCTGGCTCTCTATGTGGCACGTGAGTCACACGGGGCTGCCGTCGAGGTTGGTGGCGGACGTCTGGCCTCTGTGAGCTCTGGGCTCAGGCCATCCCTTCCACCCCAGGCCTGGAGTTGTGCGACCCGGTGCACCGCCTGGCCTTCTCCTCGGGTGCTGGCCTCTGCTACGTGCTCGGTGCGCTGCTGCTGCCCGGGCTAGCTGTGCTGGCACAGGACTGGCATCTTCTGCAGGGGCTGAGTGCCCTGGCAACCGGGCTCCTGCTGCTCTTTTGGGGGTGAGTGTGGTGGGAGCTGGGCTAGGGGCAAATGTGCACCTCCATCTTTAGCTGGCACGTGCCCAAGGAGAGGGTCATAGCATGTCACTGTCCCCACCCTCCGGGTCCGGGAGGGTGCCGGCTGCTACTGATCCGCGGGGAGGAGATGGAGAAGCGACAGCATCCTGACCAGCACCACAGCTTCCCAGCCCTGCTCCCCGAATCCCCCTGCTGGCTGCTGGCTACAGGGCAGCTGGTGCGGGCCAGGAGGGTCCTGTGGTGCTTCGCAGAGGCCAGCGGGGTGGACCCTGAGCACAGCTCCTTGGAGGACAGCTCCCTGTCTACAGGTGAGATGCCCGCTTGCAGCAGAGGGTGGGCCTGGAGAACCTCTGTGTCACACATGCCCCTGTCCCCACCACCACAGAGCTGGCCGACTTGGCCACAGGCAGCACCCAGCCTCGGTACCACTCGGTCCTGGGCCTCCTGCACACCCATGTCACCTGGAGAAACACACTCATCCTGGGCATCAGCTCGTGAGGAGGGACAGGGCGGTGGCTGGGGTCTGCCACATGCTGAGGGGACATCTGTCCCCAAGTCCCACAGCGCAGCTGCACCTACAGCAAGGCCTCTCTTCCAGGCTGGTTGGTGGGGGCATCCAGGCCAGCTTTCTGAGCAGCCTGGTCCCACTTGAGACGTCCTTCTACCTGCCCTATTTCCTGGAGGCCAGTCTGGAGGCTGCGGCCATCATCTGCCTGCTCCTGACTGCCAATCGCTGGGGTCGCCGCCTCGTCCTGCTGCTGGGGACCCTGGCCACAGGCCTGGCATCCCTGCTGCTGCTTGCTGGAGCTCAGTGTGAGTTTGGGGCCCCATGAGCCACACAAGGAGTCACTGTTTGGGTTGAGGGTCTAGGACCAGCCCCTGCCCAGGCTGTGGGGCCAGTGGGGGCAGTGAGAAGTGGAGGGACCCGGACCAGTGTGCGTTTTTTTTCTCTGTCCTCTCAGGTTCACTTGACGAAACCAGGGCCAAGAGTTAGGGGCTGGATTTTCCAGGACAAGCTGAATCCAAGGAGCCTACATAGGTCCAGATAAAAACACCTGCTCTGGCCATGGATGCAGTGCAGGCTTAGGGTGCCCTGCACAGCACCAGCCAGGCTGAGAGCAGGGCTTGTCTAGAAGCAGTCAGAATTTTAAAAAGCTGGGCATGCTGGCCCACACCTGCACTCTGGCACTCTGGGAGGCTGAGGCAGGGGAATAGCAAAGTTGAGCTCACACTGGGCACTTTAGTGAGATCCTGTCTCAAAATGAGGAAGAGGGCTATAGCTCTCTGACAGCCCTTGGTTTAACCCCTAGTACTGCCAAACACACAAAACAAGAAAAGCACTCAGAATTTTGGGACAATTTTCAAAATCACAAAGGAAGTAAGAGCAGGAAATGTGCTGTCCTGCCTGGTGTCTGCTGTCACCACACTGTGCCCAGCCAGGAAGAAGCTCATCTGGCATTGGGCTGCAGGGTGGGGGTGGATGAGCACCTGGGACACCTGTGCCCATGCAGGGAGGTGGCCCCACGTGGCCAGGCAAGCCCTGTGGCGACCTGGCCACCCTTGTCCTTTGTGCCAGACCTGCCAGGTTGGGTCACTCTGCCTCTGTCAGTGCTGGGCCTCCTGGCCTCCCAGACCATGTCAGTGCTCAGCAGCCTCTTCGCGGCCGAGGTCTGCCCTACAGTGATCAGGTGAGCGCCGAGTGCCCAGCACCACAGGAGAGGGGTGGACAGCGACTCTGTCCTCACCTGCATACACCCCTGTGACCTGTCAGGCGGGGCGCACATCCTGGGGGGTGGAACGCAGGGAAGTGGCTTTCCAGGCAGAACCACCTCCTCCAGGGCTTCCTGAGGCCCTTCTCCGGCCCAGGTCCACCAGCTGTACCTCTTCTCCCCCAGGGGCGCCGGGCTGGGCCTCGTGCTGGGCGCCGGGTCCCTGGGCCGGGCAGCTGCACCCCTCACGGAGCTGGCAGGCCAGCGGGGCTTCTTCCTGCAGCACACAGTGCTCACCTCCCTAACCATCGTGGTCCTGCTCTGCATCCTGCTGCTGCCTGAGACCTGCGGCCGGGCACTGCCCGTGTCACTGGAGGATTCCGACCGCCTGTGCCGCTCCCCTCTCCTGTGTGCCCATCAGTCCCAGGACCACCTGCCCCTTCTGCTGCCCTCCCACTGAAGGCGCTGGTACATCCCCACAGCCTCACCGCTGGGGGGCCCCTAAGCCCCAGATGTCTGGCCTGGGGGACCACTGTGGGCAGATCCCCCAGCCACAGTCAGTGTAGGCTGGACAGTGTGGGGACAGCACTAGAGTGTCCCCAGCCAGGCCCTCTCCCTAGCTAAGTGTGCAAGATAAAGGCAGCACTGGAATACTGCCTCCTCCCTGGGTCTTTTTTGGCATTGCTTGTCAGGCCCCGTGCTGTGTCCCGCACCCTGGCCCTACGCTAGGGCTCTGGTCACTGTCAGCCGCCTGCCTGGCCAAACCCTACTCTTGGGGGCAAGGGCTGCGCCCCGTGGTCAGTGTGGCACTCAGCGCATCCGGTGAACGCCTTGTTTTTTAATTCAGATTCACACTCGGGGCCCCTAGTGTCATGCAGAGCCGCATCCACCAGGGGGCGGCAAAGGCGAACACCTGCTCCATGGCCGGCTCTTGTCCCCCAGACCTGGCCCAGACTGGCCGCCGCCTCCGCCTGGGTCTCCAAGTGCCCAGGATGAGACATGCAGCGCGGAGGCTGCATCCAGATAGCACGTCCCATGCCCCGTCCAGCCTCACGGGTGTCCGTACAGGTCCGCCAGCCTGGCAAAGCGCGGGCCCCAGTCCTGGAGGTAGTCGTAGTCCTGGTCCTCGTCCCCCAGGCTGGACACGGGGGAGCTCAGCGTCCCCGCCGCGGAGCCGTCCCCCTCGTAGTCGTAGATGAGAGCGGTGTCGTAGGGGGGCACGCTGGGGTCACTGTCCGCCGCCTGAAGGCCCTGTGGGCCCAGCTGAGATCAGCACCACAGGCCCAGGGCAAGGCCCGCCTGGGCAGCCGAGGGGACGCTGCCTGGAGGAAGCCAGCGACCCTGGGCACGCGCAGCAGGGCTGGATGTGGCCGGGGCGCCGTGGAACGCTCGCGGACGGGCTGGGGCGGGGCCGGAACATGGCCCCCCCGACAGAACCGGTGCCTACCCGGGGCCTGCGGCTGCGGGGTGCAGATGGGTGCGGGCCCGACCGTGCGGCCCGCCCGGGACCTGCCCACGACCCCGACGTCTCGCCGGTGACCGCTTCCACTGCCCATTCACACAGCCCCACGGGGGCCACACTGCGCGTCCCACACACGCAGGGTTAGAGGGGCCTCACGCAGCAGGCCCTGCTCATCCTGGGGGGCCCTGCGGACTCCACCTCCCGCCCCGCTGATCGGCCCGGGGGACCCAGAGCCCCCAGCGCGCCCCCCCGTGCGCATGCCAAGAACACCTACGTCGCGGATGAAGCTGGCGATGTCCGCGGGGCTGGCGGGCGGCGGGCGCGGCGCCTGGGGGCGCCCTCGGCCCAGAGGGGCCTCGCGGCGCAGGGGCGGCCGGCCCGGGGGGAAGCTCGGCGCCGCCAGCTCCGAGGGGTGGCGCAGTTGGTTTAAGTCGTAGGCATCCTGCGGGCAGAGGTCACACCGGGCGGCCCGGGGGTCCGTGGGGCAGCAGGCTAGGGACCCCGCAAGGCCGTTCTCTCCGGGAGAACCCCCGCCCCGCCGCTGCCCGCCCGCACCTGGTCCTCCTCGCCGCCGCCCTGCTCGTTGTAGTTGAGGATGTTGTCCCGAAGGTCGTCGTCGAGCGGACCGCGCAGCAGGCTCCTGTCCCGCGACCGCGGCCGGAACCGCGCTCTGAGCAGCACGAGCAGAACCAGCACTGGGGGAGGGGCACGGGTGAGGGGCGGCGGGGCGGGGCTCCTCCCGACGGG
>NW_004955541.1:2881362-2891717 GCF_000276665.1 Chinchilla lanigera | reverse complement strand
CGCCCGCCCGCCCCCAGGGCCGCCGCCCCTCACCGTCGTCCAGGGCCAGGACGACGGCCCGGTACCAGCCGTCCTTCAGGAACGGGGAGGCGGGGCTCAGCGCCCGCTGCGTCTGCACCCTGCCAGTGGCCCCGTCCACCTGCAGCCAGTCCTCCGGGTCGTAGTCCTTGGAGTAGCTGTTAGGGCCACGGGGCCTCTGAGAGGGCGGCGCGGACTCACACTCCTCGCGCACACACCATGCACACGCGACGCGCCACACAGGTGCACGCGGGGCTGTGTTCCCCCGCAGCTCCCAGGAGCCTTTGGGGGTGTCCCCTGCAGTCTGCGCTGGCCTTCGCGCTCCCGCACGAGGGCTCTGAGGCTCAGAGCAGGGAGCTGAGTGGCTCGGGGTCCTGCCCCTGAGCAGGGCTGGAGGTGGACAGGGGTGCTATGGAGACTGGCTGGGGGTGACAGGGCGGCCTTGTTCATGTACACCCGGGGACACAGGGGTGGAGCCAAGACCTGTGAAGGTCTGGACCTCTGCATCCCTGACCGAAACGAGGGTACCAGGCGCCCAGGGCCCACCTGACCCTCTGCAGCTGCTCCACATCTGGGTCTTGCGCGGAGAAGGTGGCCACGAAGGTCCCTGGCGCTGCCCCCTCAGCCAGGCTGGTTCTCAGTGGGTTCTCGGGGAACACAGGCGGCTCGTTGATGTCCTGCACCCGGATGCTGAGCCTGGCCTGGCCCCGCTGGATCCGGGTTGGGGCGGCCTGCAGCGGGGCCTCATTCTGCACGGACACCCTGAGCTCGTAGTGTGCGTGGCTCTCATAGTCCAAGGGCTGAGGAGGCAAAGCGGCCGCCGCTCAGGGTTCAGCCAGGTGCGACCTTGCTCCTCCCAGACCCCCTGGGTTGGTCCTGAACCTCCACCCCGTATTCCTCTTCAACCCTGACAAAACCAACACTGCAAAGAACGATGCAAAAATAAGATGAACGCCCGGCACTCAAAATGAGCCTGCAGGGTGGGGTCGGGCTCACGTGTGACGCAGGCTGTGGTCCCAGTGGGCTGGGCCAGTGTCCCCCTAGGTGCTGCTATGTGGACACCAAGCTGGGGGGCCCCCTCACGGGGGCGGGGTGTTGCTCAAGAAAACACCTGTGAGCAGGTTCTCAGCCTACCTGGGACAGCAGAGCTGGTTTCTTGCAATAAACCTCCTGTGCACCAACAGACAGGCGTGTGTACACATGTGTGCATGTGGGCTTGTTCCTCTGGTGTGTGACATGATCTCACACGGATCACACCTGTCATGCCAAGAGGGTGGCTCACCTTCACCACAGACAGCACACCCTCGTTTGTTCTGGGGTCTGTTCGGATGCCGAAGTGTCCACTGGGGTCACCCTCCAGGATGGTGAAGTTGGCTACCCAGTTGGGGGAGCCGGGCAGGTCCCTGTCCTCCACCTCCAGTCGCCCCACATCCACTCCACTGACAGCCTCTGTGGCTTCCATGGAGAACTGGGGGAGCCAGGCCTGGTTACTCCGGGTGGAAAAGGGAGGGGGCTCCACAGAGCGCCCAGCTGACCACCCTCCTCCCTCCCATGCTGGTGCCCCCACTGCCCAGGGACAGCTGGCTGCCCCTCCCACCTAGTGAGACCCAGAGGCCATAGCCGCCCCTCCCCAGGGCCTTAGGCTGCACACAGGCACCTGCTGCAGGACCTCTTCTCCCACTCTGCCCTCCACAGTACCCTTCCCTGGAATGCCCCACACTGCTGCCCACTGCCAGGGCCCAGGAGGGACGGGCAGCCTGGGATAGGGTGGGCAGAGGCAGCACCTCATCCCTGGTGAACTCAGGGGCATTGTCATTGATGTCATCCACAGAGATGATGGCTGAGGCTGTGGCAGTGAGGCCTTCTCCAGACATGTCTGCCACCTGCAGTGTCAGGTTGTACACGGCGACCGCCTGGGGACATGGTGACATGGGATCAGAAGATGTGATGCAGCTGTGCCTGGTGGCACACACCTGTCATTGCAGCACTCTGGGAGGCTGGGGGAGGAGGATCCCAAATTTGAGCCCAGCCTGGGCAACTTAGCAAGACCCTGTTTCAAAATAAATAATAAACAGAGGGTTGGAGATACAGCTCAGTATGAGGCTCTGGGTTCTAGTCCTAGTACCACATAAAAGGAGGAGGAGGAGGGGATGCAGGTGGGGTGAAGGCCCAGGCTGGCGGGGCACTATAGGTTGGGGCGTCCCAAGAGCTTGGCACCTCGCACTGCCGTCAGCTCTGCCCAGCCTCTAAGTGGCAAGAGGTCAGTTGTGGTGCTGGACATGGGCACTGAGGGACCTCAACGCAGTGCCAGCCTGGGGGAGGCACGTGGCCAGGCCAGAGGCAGAGGGGAGTGGGAGCCGGGCTGAGGGGAGGGAGGCCTCTGCTGCCAGCATTCTGGGCTCCGTGTGCCTTGCACAGCAGGCCTAAGCTGTCATTGCCAGACCAAGAAAACATCTGTGGGGCCCTGGGGGTGCACCTGGGCTCTGCAGAGCCACATTTTTATGTGAGACAGGGACCCATGCAGCTGCAGAGGCCTGGGCAGGCGCACGCCTGCCGCCCTCACCTCGCGGTCCAGCCCCACGTGCACCGTGCGGATCTCCCCCGTGCGCGCATGGATGCTGAAGAGCTCAGGGCTGCCCTGCTCCAGGATGGAGTAGTGCAGCGCCGCATTGTCCGTGTCGGGGTCATCGGCGTCGGTGGCCTCAGCTCTAGTCACATAGGTGCCTGGGGAGGATGGGGCGTGGGGGATGGCGGGCACGCATGGGCACAGCACCCCAGGTCTGACCTAGTGTGATGGAGTCAGATGCTGCCCTGCACCCGCAGCTCAGTGGCCAGAGCATCAGGCTCATCAGGAGCCAACTCATCTTCCACAGGCCAGGCAGGGCCAGGCCAGAGCAGTGGCCGGGAAACACTGCCGTGGGGGCGGGGGGTGAGCGCTGCATGTGGCACCCTGGAAGGCGCTGCCTGGCCCCACGGCAAACAGCAAGGACAGTGCCAGGCAAAGGGATATCCCTCCCACCTCAGCAGGACAAGCTCAAGGGGCGAGGTCCGGCTGGGGCCGCAGACTCAGGGGCAGAGGGAGTGGGGACAGTGAGGAGGGGAAAAGCAGCGGAGCCTACCAGTTCCCAGTGGCGGGGATTGCGCCCTGGGGGGCAGCGGCGACACCTGAGGCCTGGACACAGACATCTGTCCCCTGCTGCCAGTCTCTTCCAGGCCCCCGAGAGGCTGCAGCAGAGCTGACACCCCACCTGTACCGGGACCTTGGGGGCCCAGGGGAGAGCATCGGCAGGGAGACCCCGCTGCACGCAGCAGGCTGGGCTGGGCAAGCTCTGAGCGGGCAAAGCGCTCCAGTGCCTCCTCGCCTAGGGTCCAGGGTGAGATAGCTGCCCCATGCAGGTGACCAGACCCCTGGGGTTGCTGCGGAACTGGCTGGGACACAGGGACCAGGCCCAGTGGAGAAGGGGGTGGCATGCAGGGACAGACAGAGAATTCTGGTTTTCTACTTTTATTTTTTATTTTGTTTGTTTTTTGAGACAGAGTCTCTCTATGTAGTGCAGGCTGGCCTTGAACTCACTAGGTAGCCCAGGCTGGCCTTGAACTCAGAACAATCCTCCTGCCTCAGCCTCCTAAGTGTGCCACCATGCCCAGAAGATGGGGTTTCTGGAGAGCCACTAGGACTCAGAAATGGAGCCAAGGCTGGGAGTGGTGGCACACGTCTGTAATCTCAGCACTCGGGAAGCTGAGGCAGAATGATCACTGTGAGTTCAAGGCCAGCCTGGGCTACAAAGTGAGACCCTGTCTCAAAAAGCAAAACAAAAAAGCCACCACCCATGACACATGTGACCAGGAGCCGCTCTATGACAACATGGGAATTGAAACTGAATATAGTCTGAGATGAGGGTCAGTCTTATGTGAACATTAACGTCTCATCGTTTGGCCATTCCACGGCTGAGTGGCAGAGTCCAGCCAAGGTCAGCGGGATGCAGAAAAAGGCCAATAGGAACAGACAGACAGCCCAAACCATGCCCAGGAATTCTTTGCAACTTTTCTGTAAGTCTGAAATTATGTTGAAATAAAAAAGCCAAAAGTAAAAATGAGATTGTTGCTTCGAACCTGAACACCACAGGAGGTGAAATAGAACAACCCTTCTCGGCAGAGTGGCCCGGGCCCAGCCGCTCACCAGGCTCTCGACTTTCCAAAGGGCTCACAGGGGCTGAGCAGGCAGGGACGGGGCAGAGGGGCAGGGTGGCCCCAGCCAGGGGACCCAGGGGGAGGGAGGGCAGAGTCGTCCGGGCTACACTGCTGCTCCTTGCCAGGGGGTCTCCTCTGCTGTGGAGACAGCATCTCCCACAAGGCCTTGCGGATGGTGCTCAGCTGTTCACTAAATGGTTAACTTTTCTTTTTTATGGTATTGGGGTTTGAACCCAGGGCTTTGGCACTGAGCTACATCCCCAGCCCTTTTTTTTGTTTTGAGACAAGTTCTTGCCAAGTCTCTAAGTTGCCCAGGCTGGGCTCCAATGTTTGATCCTCCTGCCTCAGCCTACCAGGGCACTGAGATGACAGGCACGTGCCACTACCCCTGGCTTAAATGGTGAATTTTATGTCAAACAAACATAACCCCAAGTGGGAGAGGAAGAGAAACCATGGCTTTGCCACCAAGCGTCTCCCCTGTGTTCAGGAGGTGCTGAGACCCATGCAGGGCCAAAGCGCCTTGTGTGGGGCTCTGCTCAGTCCAGACCTTGGAGGGGGTGCTAGAGCGGGGCTGGGGTGAGGGTGCTGGGCCTGAGTCCTCCATGGGGAGTCCTGCACACCACCTTCCACTGGGCTCACCTGGGGCCGCACCCTCCAGCACGCGGCCGGCGAACACCTCCCGCACGAAGGCCGGCCGGTTGTCGTTCTGATCCACAACCACGATCTCCAGGTCCGTGGGCTCCTCCAGGACGGATCCTCCCAGGTCCAGGGCGAAGACCTTGAGCTGTGCCGGCAGAGAGCAGGCTAGCCGGGCCTTCCTTGGAGCCTGCTCTCCTGTCCTCGTTCTGTGAGGTTTGGGGTTTGGGCTTCTTCTGAGGTGTATTTTAATTCCCAGGTGCACGTGGAATTTTAAACTGCTTATCCTGGGTGAATGGCATCGTGTCACTTCCAGGTAAAGAATGTGCTCAGGATTTCTGCATAAGGAACCAGAGCTAGTGCCTAGACTCTGGAGGTAGACTCAGGGCAGATAAAAGGAAACCTCAGTTCCCCAAGAGGCTGAGTCAGGAAGGCACAGCCAGGGTCAGCACAACACTGAACCCTGCAGGTACAGGGGGTGCGGTTCCAGCCTCAGGGCCTCCATGCGCTTGCCTGCCCCAGGTGGGCCTCAGAGAGATGGGAGAGAGGTGGGAGAGAGGTGGGAGAGAGGTGGGGTGGGGGGGCGGGGTGGGGGTGCCCACCCTGTAGGAGGCCGTCTTCTCCCGGTCCAGCTCTGCGTTGAGGAACACCCGCCCTGAGAACTTCTCCACAGAGAAGAGACCAAGGGGCTCCTCATCCACACCGGGGCCCTGGATACTGTAGATGACCCCTCCTGGCTGCCGCTTGTCCGATCTGATCTGTGGGCAGCAGGGGCTGAGGACAAGTGGGAGGAGCACCCCCGTCTGCACGGCACCTGCCAGTGCCCAGCCAGGAAACCCCTCAACCCCACCAGCCACCAGAGGGCTGGGGTCTGGGCATCAGGCCCAGCTTGGCCAGCTGTGAGCCTCCTTCCCCTGAAGGGCCTTGGGGACAGCGCCCCGCCCGCCTCACCTGCACCAGCATGTAGGGCAGCCCCTTGTAGTTCTCTGGCACGCTGATAGGTGGGATGACCCAAGCTCTCCGCACTCGGCCCGGTGCAGGCAGCCGGCGCCAGGGGTGCAAGATGCCGGGCCGCCCAGGGTCCCCCCAGGACAGGTCCAGGCTCTGCAACACAGGGGCCACTGTCAGGTAGCAAGGCCAGCAGCCGGGGCACTGTCGCCTGGGCAGGGTCAGATTGTGTGGCCCAGGAGGCACAGGCTACACCCAGGCTTGAGGCCTTCACACCCTCCAGGGGAGCCTTCTGTGTGCTGCCTCACCTGGGGCCCTCTGGAGCGGGGCTGCACCCTAGAGCCCTCCCCCGCCAGCGTTCACTGACTGGTGAGTGGGGAGGCAATGAGAGGATTCCCTGTCCCCTCACTTCCCAAGGGGTCAGTTGCCCATGTACCTGGGAGTGGGGGCTCCTGGGGCTCAAGGTACTTTTACTCCCCAGGGGGTGGGACTGGGGCCCAGGCTGCACCCTGCCAGTGAAGAGTGGGGACAGCTGGGTGGTGGGGTCCCCTCCTCCAGACTGGCTCTGCCACCAAGGGCTGGGGTTGGGGCAGAGGTGACCTTGGCGGCCCCAGGTCTCCACACGGCTTGCCGGCTCTTGGTGGGCATGGGTGACGAGGGCGATGCCCGCTCTGTCAGATGAGGCATGTGTGGGCATCCAGCAGGTTTAGTGCCTATAAATCCCTCACCACAGAGACCTGAGGCCTCAGTGCCACCTTGCAGGAGTGAAGGCCCGTGCTGCCGATGCTCAGTTTATCAAGGGCACTGGTTTGTGCCAGGCACCTCAGGGAGCATGGAGCAGGCTGACCAGGGACGGTCAGCCCGAGATGGGATCGGCAGGGGACGGGGCAGCCCCTCCCCACTGCAGGGGCTTCATCCAGGGCTGGCAGCAGGGACTTTGGGCATAGCCCTCCCTCCTTCCTATCACAGGCCGAGGGCCCCGGCTGCCCTTCTCTGGCCACCTGATCCCTGGCTTCTGCTTCACCTGTTTTCCGCTAGGACTGAAGTCCACGGACAGGTGGGCACATGGGGGGCAGTGGCCTTGGAGAGCCGGGGGCGTTCTGGGCTGGGACCTGGCCCAGGCTGAGGGGAGGACCTGCGGGCACCTGGGCCCTCACCAGGGACAGCCTTCCTTCCCACTCTGCGTCCAGTGCTGGCCGCCACACACAGGCCCCGTCAGCTTTGCTGGCAGGACGCACTGAACAGTCTCATCCAAGCCAGGGCAGCCTCCCTGGCTCCCCAGAGCTGCCGACCCCAGGCCCCGCCCACAGCCCCTCCTCCACCCGCCTCATGGCCCCAGTGCACAGGTGGGAGGGGAGGCCACCAGGCTCTTGGCCCCGGCCACACACTGCTGTCTGACAGATGGCCGTGCTGCCTCCATGCTGGCCAGGGCCGGCCAGGCACAAGCTGCTTCCAGGTCAGGGCAGGCTCCTGCCATGCGCCAACCTGCCCACCCTGCAGGGATCCTGGGCACAGCCTTGAGAGGCACAGGACTGTCCTGCACCTCCCTGGCCAGCTCCACACAGGCCCGGGCAAGCACCCTCTCTGCCATCCTCACGGCCTGGGAGACGGGGTACACACGTCATCTCATGGCTCTAAAAGAGGTTCAGAAAGGCTGAGCTGTTCTCCCAGAGGCCCCTGGGCAGACATGACAGTGTTCACCCCAGGCCTTTGGGCCTAGGACAGTGACCCATTGCCCTGGCCACAGCCTTCACGTCCAGCAGGGCCAAACTCGAGCCATGTCCCAGTCTCTGGATGCCCACAGCCACACGCCCCTCATGTAGCAGAGGCTGTGGTGGACGTGGTGGGTGCTGTTGGGGGGCTGGGCCAGCTGCTGGCTCTCCGGAGCATTTGTACAGCTCACTCTCTCTTCCCTGCCCCACCCCTTCCCAGAGGCAGGGCCTGGTCCGTCTTGGGGCCTGAGAACATCAGGAGTCCCAGACAAAGCCACAGGGACGGCCGGCTGGCACAGCCCTGCACAGAAGCAACAGAGAAAAGTACCTCGCCCTCAGACTCCGGTCCCCACCTCTCTGCCCTCACACCAAGCCAGGCCCTCTTCCTGGAGGAGAGGCCCAGGGACACCCAGGCTCACGCTGACCTACCCTTACCCAGGACCCTCAGAACCAGCTGGATGCCCTAAGGACAACCAGGGCCACTACTCCAGACCCAAGCTTCTGGGTCACCTCCCTGCGTCTGTCCAGGACAGACAGGACAGAGGCCAGGGCCTTGCTAACACTGAGGTGGGAAGACCATCGGGCCTGGTCAAGGTGTTGCCCGCCAGGGAGGTGGACTGCAGATGTCCCCTTTCTCGCCACTGGGACAGAGCCGGTGGCCTCTCAGGCCCCTTCAAGCCCTGGTCAGGACTGTGGCTGTGGAGCCAGTTCTGAGAGGCTGCCAGACCTGGCCAGATCTTGACTGGTGCTCGGGAAGTAGTTCTGGGGCTGACCCTGAAAGAAGGGGCTCCTGCATGCTGGCAGGAGCATGGGAAGGGTCCTCTTGGGATGGGGACAGGAAGCCCCCCCATGCCCCACAGCCTTCCCAGGCTGACCCCACCCTCCGCAGGCGGGAATTCAGGGCCCCTGTTCCTGGACGGCCAGCACGCCAGGAATGGACCAGCTGTCAGGCTGGCCCGGGGGCCCGCCCTCTCCAGCTGCCCAGGGCCTCGGAGGAGGGGAACAGGGGAGCAGCTGTTCCCTCCCATCTGCAGGCTGCCCCAGGCCCCCCGGGCACAGTCACTGTTACAGGGACTAAAGGACAGAGGCCTGTGTGGTGGACACCCTGCCCTCTCAAGGGGCCCTCACCAGCAGGAAGGGTCTGTCTGCCCGCCTCAGCTCTCCCCCCAACGGTGGGGTCCCAAGTGTAGGGCCAGCAACTGGGGACACAGTGGGTGCAGGGGAGGACTGATGGCCAGCTCTGGAACACAGTCCAGACACTGGCCTTGAGCATTTGAGCCCTGACAGAAGGTGCAGGGCAGGCACATTGCTCAGAGTCGGTCTGCAGCCCCCAGCCAGGGCCGGCCACCCATCCTGGGCTCTTGGAGGCGCGGAAGAAGTGACCAGGCTGGACCAAGTCCTGAAGGCCAAGCTGGTGTGCAAGAGCGGGCAGGAGCTCACAGACCACTGTGTGTGCTGACAAGAGCCCGGATGGAGCTGACCCTGGGTCTCCAGCTGCCCCGTGAGGGGAACCAGGAGCAAACGGGAGGGAGAGGAGCCTCCAGCCCCCACCCCGCAGCAGAACAGGACCTGCTGAAAGGCAGACGCCCTGAACCCCCAAGCCCAAAGCAGTGGGGACCCCAGGAATGCGTGAGCAAGTGCCCTGTCTTGGGGGCTGGTGTGATGCTGCCCCTGCACCACCTGGGGAGCAGGCACCAGAGCAAGCAGCTGCACCAGGGGATCTCAGGGTGGGCCCAGGTGTCCAGGCCGAGGGCTGGCATCAGGCAGAGGCTGCAGGGGGCAGGTCTGGGCAGCCAGACTGGGCTGCTGTGCCCACGGGAGGAGAGGGTCTGAAGGTGGGGGGCTGGTGTCAACCGGGCAGCTGCTGGAGGGTCTAGCTGGCCAGGGCTGGCTCAGCTGCCCGGGGCTGAAACCTGAGCTGGCAGTGGAGTCTGTGGGACTCCAAGGGCCTCAGGAGCCCCTGGTACGTGCAGGGGAGGGACCAAGCCGGCTCTGTCTCAGTGCTTGCGGGGGCGACTGAGTGGGGTGAGCACTTCCCCTCCCCCAGCAGCCTAGAGCTACAGACTGACCAGCCAGCAACCGAAGGGCCTGGGCTGGGCTCCGACGCCCCTGCGGGGAGACCAAGGTGGACAGTAGTGGGCTGGGCCCACACAGCTGCTGGGCTCTGCAGATGGACAAAAGGCAGCACAGCCACGGGCCGGACTGCGACCTTGTGGACGTGTGTGTGTGTGTGTGTGTGTGTGTGTGTGTGTGTGTGTGTCCTGGGACCCAGAACTCCAGTTCCTGTAGGGCAAAGTCCTCAGCTGCCCTGTTGGCCAGGATAGTGGGGAGGGGCAGGGACATTACCCACAGGTAGCGAGGGGCAGGTGCCAACTGGGGGTCCGGAGTCCCCAGACACCGCTGGGTCTCCTGCTGCCCCCGGCCCCTACCAAGACCAGCCCCCAACTTGGAAGGGAGGAGGGGCTCTGCCCTGCTCTCTCGGTCCCCCAGCCTGGCACCACAGGTTGGCTCCTTCGTCCAGCGACACTGCTCCGCAAGCCTGAGTACAGCACCCCGAGAGGGAGCTGCACCCCTGCACCTCGCAGGCCGTCCGGGGTCCTGGGACAGCGTCCCACGGCCGGGGACCCCACGGGTGCCGACCCTTACCTGCGCCAGCAGCCCGAGGGCCAGGAGGAGCGCGGCGTCCATGCGGGTCAGCGGGCCGCGAGGGCGAGTGTCCGGCTTGGTGTCCGGCGGGCACCTCGCGCTCTGGACTGGAAGCGCGGCGGGCTGAGTGACAGCGCAAGTGTGCAGGGACCGAGGCAGCACATGTGCGGCGGGGCGGGGCGGGGCGGGGCGGGGCGGGGGGCT
>NW_004955541.1:2864567-2881262 GCF_000276665.1 Chinchilla lanigera | reverse complement strand
GGCGGAGCCGCCCGGCGGAGTGACAGCACGTGGGGGCGGGGCGGGGCGGAGCCGAGCGCGGAGCGGGTCCCAAGTTCAGCGCCGTCAGCGGGCCTGTCCGCAGGCCGGTTGGAGGGAGAGGGGCGGGAAGCCCGTGGGAAAGGAGGGGAAGGGGAGGGCCGGGTCAGCGCGGACTGGACTCCCAGCAGTCGCCGGGCCGCTCCGCGCGGCCTTGCGCGGCTGGTCCCACGCCGGGAGGGCGGTGCCCTCGGGGTGTGGTTGGGGTTAGGGTTAGAGGCGACCCTGAGTAGACTCGGGAACAGCAGTGGGAGCCCGCTGACTTGGGCACTCCCTCGGGGCCGAGGCCCAGCCTCAGGAATGGCTCCGGGGGAGGGCGGGTGTGGGGTCTCCCCCTGGGTGTTGGACGCGCTTCACCTGGGCTTGGGCTGGTTCGCCTCCCTGGCCCTGCCCAGCCCTCCTGCCTGGCTCCCGCGGGGCCGGCACCCCGCAGCCCATCCTCCCTTGCGGCGGTCACAAGACTCAGGTGCTGTCCTCGCTGGCCCCGGTGGCCCCTCCTTGCTTTGGACCCCATGGCCCATGGGGTCCCCTGTGCCCCCTGCAGTGTGTGGCCCAGAGGGCACCAGCAGCAGGAGCCCAGAACTGCTGGTGGAGGAAGGTGTCCTGTACCCACGATGCGGGAGAAATGATGCCCTGACAGTGGGGTGCTGGTGCCCCTTCCATGTCGTCCCAGGGGACAGGCCGACTCCAGCGCAGTGGAGACCCTCAGACCTGGATACCCGCGACCTGTGGGCAGAGGGACGAGGCCAGCGAGGCCAAGGTCGGTACCCAGGAGACCCTGTGCGGCACCTGGGGTCCTGGGGGGGCTTCTCCCTGCTTCCCTCCCCTGGAAGACCCCACCAGGCCTGCGGCCTCGGTGTGCACCACAGCCTGGGTGGACTCTGTCCACCTGCTCACCCGGCTCCTGGGCAGCCCAGCCCCACCGCCTCCTGCCAGTGCAGCCCTCACAGCTCGGCCCCAGCAGGCTTCTGCCCCTGCCCCCTCCTCCAGGCCCACTGCCTGCAGTGCCTCCCTCTACTTCGCCTCACCCCTCCACACCCCGCTCCCGGGCTCCTCCCAAAACCTCCTTCCCTCTGCCTCCTGTGGGACATGGCAGTCGTTTGATTCCAGATCATACCTGCCACCCTCTGGATGGGGAGCTGGGGGTCCCTAAGCCTGGGCCTGGAAGGCCCCGCTGCAAGCGCTGTGACTAGCTTTCTCAAGCAGCGGACTCGGGGTCGGGGCTGCTGGCCCTGCCAGGACGCCCTCCTCCGTCCTAGGAGCCGTGGCATTGCTGCTGTGGTCAGCTTGCTGTGCCCTGGTCTGCTCTGAGGGTGGCCGGCTGCTTTGGGCGGCCCTGCCCTGGCACCCGGTCACCCACACAGAGGAGGGGCCCACTGCTTCTGAGGCTCGGGAGGAGACTGGGGTGCTGCTGGCTCGTGTAAGGGGTCCACGTGAGGGCCCCCCAGCACCACACTTGGTGCTAGAGGAGTTCCAGCTCTCAGGAGAGCTGTGGGGCCGAGGCTGCCCTGCTGCGAATGGCGCAGCGAGGATCTGAGGTCACAGTGCATTTACAGTCGAGGTGAATGGCGTGCACACAGGGCCACGGGCCGGGAGTTCTGTCCTCATGAGGCTCCGTTGACAGACTTTGGGACAGCACGGCCCTGACAGGTCCAGACTCTTCTGTGCAGAGATGCAAGTGTGAAGCTGGGCACTTGGGACGGGCCCAGGCTGGGGGAGCCAGCTCCTCCGGCTCAGGTGCAGGTGAAGGAGGGTTCGAGGGGCCTAGACCTGGGCTGGAGGTCAACCAGGACAGCTGAGTGCCCTCAATCCCTGGGCCTGGCCATTGTGGACTGCAGAGACCGTAAGATCCTGCAGAGGGGCTTCCCATGCGCTAAACACCCGCTCCGCGGCAGAGGCAGGTTGGGGCTGGACCTGGGGCTGGTGGCCACATCTCTGCTCTGGACACCTGGCCCTGGTGTCCAGATCACTGCGCGCCCTCTAGTGGCCAAGGGGCACAGTGCAGGAGACTGCAGAGTGGCGTCTATGGGGTGAGGGACACTGTCTTTGTTCAGAGTCTGGGACGCCCCCTACAGGCACAGAAGAATCATCACCTGCCAGGTCTCTTTTAAAAGTCTTGGGCATTCAAAATTACAGACAGACAGACAGACAAATGGACAAAAACAGCAGATCAGAGAGGCTGCTTGTTGGGGGTGTGCCGGCTGCCCCAAGGCCTCTGCAGTCATGAGGACCAGGACCAGAGCCAGCAGTCAACCCTGGTACTACAGGCAGTGGGCAGAGGGGGTCTGGGGGTGCAGCCACTTTCCAGGGCTCCTGCTGAACCTCAAGCCTCTGATTGCTGGGACGGGGTCCTCCTACCGGAAGCCCTGACCCTGACCTTTCTTACCCTCCCCTTGGGGTCAGAAGACCTGGTTGGCAGTGGCCCAGCTTCCGCCTCAGCCCACCTGGTTTCATGTGTGCCCTAACTGGGCACAGCAGAGCAAGGACCCCAATGAGAACTGGCCCCGCCAGGCTCTCTACAGCGCCTGAGGTGCCTGGCTAACAGCTTCTGCCACCCCCATTGGCAGCAGTAGGGGGCAGTATGGCTCCAGGGATGCCAGTGTAGGCATGGGGGTAGGTGGCCAGCCCGGCCCTCAGGGGCTCAGGCGCTTTCTTGCAGCCACCCCTGGCCTGGACCGGTCAGCTGCATGAACATGCTGCTCCTGACAGGGAGGCCCAGAACCTGGACTCTCCCTGCCCTCCACTCCCTTCAGCAGGGGTCCCCACAGGTGTGGCAGGTGGCAGGTCTCATCCCAGCCCTGGCCCCGCAGCTGTGGTGGCCAGGCTTCCCGTGGCCAGCCTGGCACTGCTCCACAGTGTGAGGGCTGGTGGCAGGGCGGGTCAGGGAAGAGGGGTCACCCACATGCTCTTCAGCTCTGCCCAGGGCCACCCACCTCCCCAGGCCCCAGGCAGCTGGACCCCAGGGGCACCTGTGTCAGAGCTGCGTGGTGCTGGGGCTTCCTGGAGCTCCAGCCAAGCTGCCACAGAGACCAGGAGTCCTGGTTCTGAGCCCCTGGCACATGGAGATCAGGATGGGCTCTGTTCCTCATCTGCCCTCTGTTTTTCCTGCCTGGCCTGGCGCCTCTGCAGGGAGAGGGAGTGGGGCGGGAGCAAGGTGTCCCAGGTGCACACTCAGCCCCCACAGCCTCCCAGGCTGCACCACTGTCCTTCAGTCAACATCGGGTGGAAGGCGGCTCCCGCAGCCCCGTAGATCACATAACAGCCATTCAGATTAGGTCAGTGCTGCAGGGTAGTCAACCCTGCCAGTGCATGGCTGCTGCTCCTCTGCTCCTCCAGGCTGCGGTCTAGGTAGCGGAGGCCACACAGGAAGACAGGACGTGTCCCTCTGCAGTTGCAGGGCAGGGCGAGAGGCTGGGGGATGTCGGGCTCGGAGCCCACAGCTTCTTCTGCTGCCCTCATTCTCCTCCAGACAGAGTACGCTTGGGCCAGCAGAGGCCCAGGAGGGTACCACGCCCCGGGACACAGGAGTTGGCAGACAGCATGGCCGTCAACCACCAGGCAAGGCCACAGGTGTGCAGAGAGCAGGACCTTTGGCCCGGGAGCTGGCACTGCTGGGGGGCTCCTGACCTCTGCTGTTGTTCCTGGCTGAGAGGTAGAGCCCAGCTCCCAGGATATGACAGTGCCCTGCCTGCTCTCACCACCCTCACAGGTCAGGCCCAGCCCTTGCCACACGTCTCGTGCCCTCCCAGCGGGTGCCATTCGAGGTACTGAGTGCATACGTGACCCATACCCTGGCTCCTGGCCTTCTGCCACTCCTCCCCACATCTGTCCAAGAGGCCACACTGGACACTGGCGTGTTGTGGACCCTCCCCGGCCTCTGCACTCTGCACCCCTCCTACGGCCACACTGATTGCCTCCAGGTCATGGGCCTTGGTTGCCACTTGCTGCTGGCCTCCCATGGGTGGCTGCCCTCCCCAGAACTGCCCCTGCATGGGCCCTCTGTGGCCACTCCTCTCCCAAGTGCTCTCACAGTGGCCCTGCTGCCTCCCTGACCTGCCTGCATCTTCCGGGCTGAAGTCACACAGGCAGAGCCGCATGCAGCAGCCCCGTGTCTGAGTGCATCTATGTCTGGGCGGGCACAGAGGTCCCAGGGACCCCGAGTCAGGGCCTCAGAGAAGCCCCTGCCAGTCCCAGGATGGGTGCTCCTGGGGGAAATGCAGTGGCTGTGGCAGAAGGACTGCTGGGCCCCAGGTGAGCCTGGGCTGCCTAGGTCAGGTCCAGGAGGGGCCTGAGCTCTGTGGCTGGTGGCAGAAGAGCCCCATGGGACAGGGTGGAGCTGGACAGGCAGAGCAGAGGCCTGTGCTGAGGCCAGAAGGTCAGAGTGGGGGCTCTGGCCTGGCCACCCCAAGGAGGGTGGGCACTGTCCTGGGGTGCAAGCCCCACGCTGCCTACACAGTGCGTCTGCCTGATGGGCAGAAGAGCGGGGAGCTGGGCGTAAGGGTGCAGGCTGTCATCCCAGCACTCTGGAAGGCTGAGGCAGGAAGGACCACAAGTTCAAGTCCAGCCTGGACAACTTAGTGAGACCCTGTCTCCAGATAAATAAAGGGCTGGGGGTGTATCTCAGTGTGAAGACTCCGAGTTCTATCCTCAGTACTGAAAGAAAAAGAGGGGGAGGGGACAGTGACAGCAGAAAGGATCCTCGCTGCCGTGTCCCAGTGACAGTGGTGCCCAGCACAAAGCCACTCTTAGAAGCACCAGAAAAAAAGACCAGCTAGCTTCGAAGCCATGAAGGCCGAAGGCTGCTTGCTGACAACCAGAGGCCAGGATGCAAGGCTTGCACTCCACACGCGGTGGAGGGTGGTTCCAGGAGGGGCACGGTGGGGATGGGACCCAGGGTGTACCCCCCCAAGGGAGAAGAGCTGGCACCATGTGCAAAATCGAGCCAAGCCCACAGGATGACAGGATGTCGAATGTAACTGCGGACGTGAAAACAAAGCACGTCAACTTTATGTCAGACAAAACAAGGTGACTGTAGGAAAACAGGGCGGCAGCAGGGACAGTGACGGTCAGCGGCCCGCGGGGCCATGCGAGGACTGACTAGAATGGCACGAGAGACCCAGCTGCGCCAGCTCCTCACCTCGGGTGTGGTTGCTTCCTCCTTCCAGGGCTGCGGGTCAAAGCAGGACCTTGCGCGTGCAAGGTGAGTGCTGCATCAGCTGGGCTCTGGCTTCTCTGTCTAGAAATGTTAGGGATACTCACCAAAGAACAGAAATTTAGCTTATAATATTCAAACACGCCAAGAAACATGTAGAGAATGTTATTGATCCAACACAAGAGAACGGCGACAAGAAAACCCTGCAGGGAGTCGGGCAGGATTGAGAAATGGGGGTCACTATGTCAGCAACCCCACGGTCCCCGTGGGGCCACTGTGGCCGCTCCTCGGGTTGGGCTCAGTGCTCACGACGTGAAGTCACGGGAGGCAGAGGGTGAAAGGGCACCAAGAGGGGCATTTAAATACCAGCCTGTTGGGGCCGGGGATGTAGCTCAATGGCACAATGCCTGCCTAGCAAGCACAAGGTTGTGAGTTCAATTCCTGGTACCAAAAAAAAAAAGTATCTGAATACCACCCTGTGGCTTGACACACACATCTGTGCACACCTGCGGGTGACTTGTGTAATGTACATGTGCACACGCACACTCGTGCCTGTCTCTCCCGCTCACCAACCCAAGCAGACGCCCCCCTGAGGGACTCCTGGCTGCCAGTGGCTGCTTTTGCAGAGGGACACGCAGCCTGTGGGTGCTCACTTCTGCTGCACACGCAGGTGTCTGTGCACACAGCTGACATGCTCACACTCAGGGCCCTGCGCGGACCCCAGGGACGGTGGGAGGGGCCGCAGGAAGGAGACAGGCGGGCGCCCAGGTGCGCGTGGCCTGGGCCCGAGTCAGGGTCAGAGGTCACAGCCTAGGGCCCACAGGAACCAGATGGGCTCAGGAGGGGCGGCGTCAGACGCAGGGAAGCCAGATGAGCAGCCATGCCCCTGCCTGGATGTGACCCTAAGCCACCACCTGTGCAAGGAGGGCAGCTTGGCCGGGGCACCTGTGCCATCTTTTGCTCTGACTCCTTGGGACTGAGGACCAAGAAGAAACCTGCCGCCCAGCCTGCAGTCGCTGGGAGCTGGCACAGAATGTTCTGGAAGGTGTTTTCCAAACTGCTCCTCCTCAGGCCCTCAACTGCAGCAGCTGGCCCTCTCCACAGATGAGGGGCCATGTGCTTAGCGGGAGGTGCGTCTGCTGTGAGAAAATGTCAACTTGGGGACCCACACGCAGGCTAGGCTGGCTAGGCTGGGCAGAGGGCACAGCTGTGCCCGGCCTGCCCTTCCTGCTGCTGTGGCCCAAGTGGGCCTGGCCCTGCCATCCGCTCTCCCTTGAGAGGCACAGGAAGTCCGCTTGGCCATAGGCAGAGGTGTCATGGAGGAAGCCATAGTGGGGATAGGACAAGCCAGGCCCCGACAAGACCAGGGTGGCCCTGCACGAGCCCCCAGACCTCTCAAGTCAGCAGCCGCCGTGTGGGTTAGGGCTACCAAGGTGGCCTCGAGGGTTTGCCACATCCGGTGTCGGGGCCGCTGCCGTCCTGAGCCCCACCTGCTGTGCTCCTCCCAGAGCTGTCCTCCACGGGGCCAGCCAGCCTCCCACCACCTGAATCCTGCCTCACCCACCCCCAACCCTGCGGTGACCCTGGGCCGGGGTCACAGGACTGCCCTGTCCTAAGTGAGCTGCTGCTCTTCCTCTACACCAGCCACAGGTCCCAGGGTGAGGACGGGCGTCTGAGGCCTCAGCCCTGCTGACCCCGATGGGGCCGCCTCACAGGACGTGGCTGGTGCACCAGGGTCCCACTGTAAGGAGTGTCCACCACCTGGGGCTTCTACAGCTCCCGGCCCAGCCCGAAGCGAGCGCTCCAAGGGAGGGGCTGCTGCACAGGCTTGGTTTCTCCTCTGACGTTTGACTGGCCCTGTTTAGAAAGCCCGGGGCCGTGCTGGTCCCAGCCGCTGTCCTCTCCCAGGCTATGGCAGGACGCCAGTCACTGCTCCATCTGCAGACTGTGCTGTGGGAGCTGTGGGAGCGGAAGAAGCCCCAGCAGGTGCAGGGCGGGGTGCCCATTGGGTCGAGCTCTGAGGGCTAGAAATGCCATATCCCAGCCATCCCCAGCACTCCCAGCAGTGCCAGAAGACAGACGGCGAGGGGCCTCAGAGGGGCCACCCTGGCCTCCTGGCCATGGGCATGGGTGGGATGTGCCTGTGTGCCCCCTTTCCTCCTGGCAGGGTCAGAAGCAAGCACCAGCTACCCCTAGCTCACCGTGGCCTGTGCAACTCTGACTGCAGGGACCTCAGCGCTGTGTGGGGAAGCTCAGGTGGACTGGAGGAGGCGGGGAGAGGAAGAGCTGGGCGTCGGCACCCACGCGTCCCTGCAGCTCCGTGGGACGGCCCTGCCTCACACGTTCCCAATGCCCACCTAAAGGGTGGCTCCACAGGCCGGGAGGGCAGCAGGACAACTCAGGGTTGCACAGGGGCCCGAGGGCCTGGCCGCCATCCCTGACATCCACAGTCCCCAGCAGGGGCCTGCAGCTCCCCAAGCACCCTGCCCTTGCCTGGGGTCCGAGTCGCTTCCCTCCCAGAAGCCACAGAGACCAGGTGCTGAGCCAGGATGCAGCGGCCTTCAGCGAGCAGGAAGCTGCGCAACAGGGCCTCTGGGCGCGGGGGAGAGCCAGGGCGGATGCAGGAGTCCAGGTGACGCAGACGCTGGTCCTGACCGCTGTCCGCAGGGAATGGCGGGGGTGAAGGCATGCATTCTGTCATGACTAAGAGGGTGTTTGACAGAGACTAGGACATAAGTCAGATGGTTATGGAAACCTTAGGAATCAAAACTTCAGAATCAAACAAGTTAAGAGTGTGAAATCAGCCGGGCAGCATGGCACACACCTGTAACCCCAGCACTCAAGAGGCTGAGGCAGGAGGAGCATTGCAAAGTGAGTTCAAGGCCAGTCTGAACTACACAGCAAGATGCTCTCTCAAAAAAAAAAAAAAGTGTGAAATCTACACACTTAATCCGGCAGTGTGGAGTTCAGTTGTTTCCCCAGCAGAAGGGACTTCCGCAGCTGCCTCAGACCCAGGCTGACCTGAGTGCCTCCTGGCGGAGAGCTCCTGGGGGAAGAATGGACCCCCAGGCCAGCTGTGAGGACAGCACAAGGCCGGGTGGCCAGTGACCACTGCCTGTGTCCGAGTCTCCTGTGGGAGCTGGGCGGGGCGGGGACCAACCCACCACCGAGAGGCTGTGACCTGCTGTGGCTGGCGACACCGCACCTGAGCGGGTGTGACCCGGGGTGCAGAGGTGGCGGCTGCGGCTCTGCACGGGCCTTGTGAGGGCTGCGGAGGGCAGAGCGGGGAGCCAGGAGACGACACAGACAGCAGCTGGAGCGAGTGGTGCGGGGAGAGACCGGAGGCCCAGCAGGTCCTGCGCTGCGGGCGGTGGGGCCGAGGGTCCCTGAAGAGCAGCCGCAGGGCTGTCTGGGGACAGCCCAGAGGACACTGAGCTCCCTGCAGCGCACGTGGCAGACACAGTCACGAGAAGGGCGATGGCTGTGCCTGGGGTGGGAGCCTTCGGGGCACAGGGGCAGGGCTGGTGTGGGCTGGTCCTGCAGGGCACCCAGCACACGGCGACCACACGGCCCAGCCACGCAGCTCGGAGGTGCACGGCGAGTGGACAGCAAGGCCAGACGTGCAGGCCCACCTCGATTTCATTCCCCTTCTCTGGGAACACCGGAGGTCCCTCAAGACCTGCCCTGGAGAAAGCCCAGCAGCCTTGGCCACTGGAGGTGTCCGGCCATGGTGGACATGGCAGCAACTGGGGCCACTGTGAACTGCGGCAGGAGCCTGTGCCTGGGGAGGCCTCACGCAGTGATTTCATCCCATAGCGTCTTGATTCTGTTCAGCCTGATCCGGGTGCTATATGGAGGGTGCTGGGCCAAGGACCACAGTAAGCGCTGGCCCCGGACAGATCACTCAGGGTAGAACTGCCTGGCCAGGTCCTTCTTGTTGATCTTGCCCATCTGGTTCCGCGGGATCTCCTCCACCAGCAGGAGGTCTGAGGGCACAGCATAGGGGGCCAGGAAGCGCCTGCGGAGACAGCACTGTCTCAGTCACTGCGTGCTCCGCCTGGGGACTGGAGGCCTGACCAGGCATGGCCTGTGGGATGGCCGCCCAGTGTGAGGGTGCAAGCTGGAGCTCCCTGTGTGTGTCCAGTGTCCGAACAACTCTGGCCTTGAGGTCTCCAAAGCCACACCATGAGCTGTGACAACCAGCACAGGCCCTGCAGGTGCCAGGGGGAGCTTGACCCGGGCCTGAGATGTGCAGGGTTGCTGCAGCCTGCAGGGGCATGGCCTGGTGCCCGCGGCCTGAGGAGAAGAGGCTCACAGCCATCTCCGTCCCGAGACACCAGGGCAGCCGTCACACACGCACCTGCTCGTTTTCTTCTTTCTTTTTAACAAAGTAATTGTTTAATCAAAGCAGCAGCCACCCACCGACTCCTGCCTTTGTGACTACTGTGTTCCAACTGGGATTCTGCAGATCCAGGGAATCTGTAATTGCCCAGCTGTGCTGCCCTGATGAGCCAGGGACTCCTGCTGTGTGGATCCACGGGACCAGGACTGAAAATATCTCTCTGAGGAGGAGGAGGAGGAGGAGACAGAGGAGGAGGTGGAGGAGAAGGAGGAGGCTGAGAAGAAGATGGAGGTGGAAGAGATAGAGGAGGTGGAGGAAGAGGAGATGGAGGAGGAGGGGAAGTAGGCAGAAGAGGAGGAGGAGATGGAGGAGGGGAGAAGGGGGAGGGGGAAAAGGAGTAGGGGGAGGAGGAGGTAGGGGAGCTGGGGTGCCACAGGTTTAAGGAGAGCATGGGGTAAGGGCCATAGCTGCAGATGGGGCCAAAGCTTCCTGGGCTCCTGAGGTCTGCTGCAGAGGGTCAAGGGCCCTGCTGGCCTGGTGTGCCTGCTTAGGATGTGGTGTGGCTTGGGGGAGCATGTGGGCAGGACAGGCTCTGGGGCCCTGGGACTCTGAGGGGGCAGTGCTCAGGCCAGCAAGGACAGGGACAAGGCCAAGGAGAGGGCAGAGTCTCCAGGGGGTGCAGGGGCCTTGGGATCCTACAGGAGGGAAGGGGCAGAGTCCCTGTCCTGGCCTGCTCAGGATCAGGGGAGCTTGTTTCCAGGGGTGAGGCCTAGCACTGTTTTGGGTCTTATTCCAAAACTGAGACGGATTTTCTTGCTCATGTCTCAGGGACACATGTGTCTGCCTTCTCAGTAGCTGCCTCCCAAGTGCCTGCTTGAGGCTGGCTCCAGGGGCCTTTCCAGGCTCCTGTGCCCCTCAGGAGGGGCGTGTAACCCCAGCATACCTGGCCCACTCCTTGAGATCACTGTGGGACAGTGAGTGTCCTGCTTCCAGGGCCACCACTGCTGTGACCCGCTGGCCCCATGTCACGTCCGGAATGCCAATCACAGCCACATCTGAGGACAGAAGAACAGGATGGGAGGGCTGGGGATTTAGCTCAGCGGCACAGCGCCTGCCTGGCAAGCGAGAGGTCGTAAGTTCGATTTCCAGTACCAGAAAAAAACCAAAAATATAAAAAATAAAAAACAGGCTGGGGTGCTTGGAGGTGCCTGGTGCCCTCTGCAGGCCCCACACACGCACACGCAGGTGCCCATGCCCCTGAGACCTGCAGGCCACATGGGAGCCCTGCTGGTGGGTGGGAGGGGCCGCTGGGTCCAGAGGGTCCCCAGAACGGTCAGCCCCATACGAGCAGGTCCCGGGCTCTCACCTGCGATGCTGGGGTGGGCCAGCAGGTGCCGCTCGATCTCCAGTGCGCTGACCTTGTACCCTCCAGTCTTGATGATGTCTACAGACGTCCGGCCGCGGATCCAGTAACTGCTGTCCTTGAACACAGCGGTGTCCCCTGGAAAAGCGAGCTTGGCAGCAGCCTGGGCCGCCTGGATGTGCCTGGTCAGCAGAAGAGCCTCCGCGGGGCTTGGGGCATCAGGAGGGTCCCGGGTCCCTGTGCCCGAGTGGGGCACACGTCACCCCTGCACTGGATCCCTGTCTTTCCACTCTGCCTTTGCCGTGGAGGGGGCTGGCATAGTCCTGCCCTGGCGTCGCAGCAAGAGTCCCTGCACCCATACGCGGAGGCCCTGTTTGCTTCAGAGCAACCAGGAATCACCAGTTATCAGTGGGCTGTGTGGCATTTTTAAAACACAGTGCCCAGCACCAAGTCTCGCGGCTCTGCCTCTGCCCTGGGCGGGGCTGTGCCAGGAAGAGTCCAGCCGCATCTCAGAGCCACCAAGGATTCCCAGCCTTGTCCTAGCGAAGTGCAAGTGGGTCGTGTGCCTTCCGACTCCCACCGTGGCGGGGGCTGGGTGGTCACTGCCGGCCCCTTTCTGGTTTCTGGGGGGTCCACTGTCCTCGGCACCCGACCTCACCATCCCCACAGCCACCTGACTCTTCCCTGAGTGAGGCGACACACCCGCCCATCTCTGCCTGGTGGGATCCAGGCACGGCGGCACCCCAGCCAGGGCTCCCCCATGATCACAACCACATGCAGGAGCGGGGACACCCCCAGCCGGCCTCGACGGCAGCGCTGAGGCCTCTGTGTCTGTCACATGCTCCTGCTCCTCGGGGCCACTCCTGGCACAAATCACAAACATTCTACTGTTCCACACACAGCCAACGTGGACGGCACCATCCATCACCCCTGCTCCTAGAGACCTGGGCCAGGGCACAGGCCAGTCCGTTAACCACAGTGGGGCCTGGATGGGCGCCGTCGGACAAGAGCCAGCCAATGGCTGGACATGGCCTGCCCCGTGTTCCCAGGAACTGTGGTATGGCCGGGCAGCAGCCCATCCCCGGGGCCTCTCACAGGCACCAGGCCACCCCCAGCCTCTCCTGCCCCTGCCCAGAGGGAGACAGTGCTTGCACCCAGCCAGGGGCCCAGTGTTGGGGTCCACCCATGGGACCACTGTCCTGCCCTGGACTTGGGCTCCCTGGCTAAGTCCTGCAGGACCCCTCTCTGAGGACCCCACCGCCTTCCTGGTCCTCAGTGTGAGCCCTGGAGAGTTGCAGCCTTCTGGATACACAGAAGTCCCGCCCAGTCGGAGCCTGGTCAGGAGTCACCCCAGGTGCGCCCTGTGGGCCAGGAGCACAGCGCTTGGGCAGTGCTGGCTGCGGACACTATGGACTTGCCCACTCTTAGGGGAATTCTCCCCACACCACCAGGCCCTCGCTTCCAAGCACCAGGACCTCGGAGTTCAGGGACCTCGGGTCAGATGCACCTGGAGCTGCTGCTGCCAGAGAATCCGGGTCAAGGGAAGAGCGGAGAGGAGCCTGGGAGCAGAGTATGCCAACCCTGGGCACCCACGACAGAGGCAGCCATGCAGCACCATTTACAAAGCCACACTGGAGGCCCACTGGGGCCGGGAGCCCATGAGGCCACGTCCTACCGAAGGTGAGGAGCTCTGTGAGCAGCAGGGACTCAGATATATGCAGGGTGACAGGGCCCCAGTGTCTACCTGCTTAACATCCCTGTGGTCAGAGGGCGCCCGCCCTGGCAGCACCCCTGGGCAGAACGAGTTAAGGATCAGGTTCAAAGCCCAGTATGGAGATGCATGCCTATTGTCTTAGCACTCTGGGAGGCTGAGGCAGGAGGGTCTCAAGTTTGAGCCCAGCCTGAGCAACTTTGTGACTTTGGAGAACAGTCTCAAAATTGAGAAAAAGAAAAAGCGGGGCTGGGGACATAGTTCAGTGTGAAGGCTATGGGTTCAACCTCTAGTACTGGAAAACAAATAAACAAATACCAGCCCCTTAAATCCCAAGCCCCAAAGTGCTCAAGGACCCAGGACAGACAGCACTGAGCCACGGCTGAGGGGGTGTGCGTGGAGACACAGTGAGGTCTCTCAGGAAACTCTCTCAGCGCCTCCTCTGGAGCCCTGTGTGTCCTTTGTGACCTCAGGATGGCGCCACCTCGGCCCCTCAAGGACCAGCAGCTTCCTGCTCATTCCCTCCCGTGGGCTCAGGTGCAGAGGACACGGGGATCCCACTGGCCAGAGGGGATGGTCATCCTCCTGGGACCCAGCCCAGCACCAAGGGCCAGGGACACTGAGCCGAGTTTAGTGAGGCCTCAACAGAGGTCAGCACCGAGCAGGGAGGAACCAGTGCACACGTGTGCCAGGACACCATCCCCACGTGGCAGGGTGCACAGCTGCCCAGCATGGGCCCGGAGGCAGTCACCGCCTCGAGGCGCACGCCCAACAAACTAAACAACTTGCTTTTTATGGCAACCTCGCCACCAAGCTGCACAAACTCCGGACATGGGGCCTCTGCCGCACACCCGGCCTGACCAGCCCGTGGCATATGTTAAGGAGTTCTGTTCTGGGACCACGGAGCGGCAGATGGAATCTCATTCCATGGTTTATGCCTGGCTTTCAGAGGCAGGGCTGCTTCACGTCTCTGCCCTAAACTGTGACTGCAAACAAATCTGTTCCTCAGATTCTAGCCTCTGGTTCCCCGGGGCCTCTTCCAAGAGCCTCCCAGGGACGCCATGTGCTGCCCAGTGGGGCCGGGAACAGCTCCTGTCAGGGAACCTGGGCCATGGGCTAAATGCCTCTCCATGTGGGCTCTGGCCCGGGAGGCACAGGGACCCTGCACCACCCGCTCTGAGGGCTGCCTGGCCCTCCTGTCCTCCCGTCCTCCCGGCCCTTGGCTTCCAGGGAGGGGCTCAAGTCGGGTGGGGAGCAGGGATCCTAGGCCGTTCCACAGGGCTTGGCCAGGGCCACCACCTACAGGCTCTGGGAACCGTGGTGCCTGTGTGGAGAAGCCGGCTGGCGCCATGTGCCAGCAGGGAGGCTCGGGGACCCAGGTAGGGGCTGCAGCCCAGGAGGACACTGGACAGAGCAGAAGGGTAGCGGTACAGGCTGTGGAAACATAAACCTCACCAGAAGCCTGCCAGGCCCACAGCTGGCCACACACAATCCGGCTCTCCCAGAGACAAAATCAGCGGCATCACAGGGAGACCGGGGCAGTGGTGGAAAGCTGCAAGGCACGTGGACAGAAGCGCGAGAGCCACAGAGGCCAGGGTGTCCCTGCCCAGGCCAGGGGTGCAGTCACATGCAGTTTTTACACCAAAGGCCCCAGACGCATGGGCAGTGGAGGGGTCTCAGGGAGGCGGGAATGAGGCTTCCAGGGCTTGTGAAGCCGAGGTCCCCGGCAGCCAGGCAGCGTGACCACCTGCATGTGGGGGGACAAGAAGAGCAGGGCAGATGCTGCTGGGCTACGCAGGGACAGGGCCCGTCAAGGGCAGCAGGCCGTCCCCATGGCAGAGCCACGGCAGAGGCTGGGACGAACAAACCGTGAACCGCCTGGGGCCAGGGTGGGGCGGCAGGCTTGGGCGCCTGGCTGGTGGACACCCTGAACTTTCCAGGCTCCTGCTGGAGTGGCACCTGCTGGGCTACTGGATGCCACAAAGACGTGGGGCCCTGGCAAAACGAACTTGAAAACCCAAGCCCTCTGGCTGAGCCCTGTGGCTTTAGGGCCACCCAGTAAGCCGGAGACAGGTCACACACTGCTCGGGCACCAGTGTCTGGTTCTGCATTGGGCAGTGCCCCTCAGTGAGGTGTGTGCAGGAGGCCAAGCCCACGCTGGCTTTCATGTATGTGCTCTGGAAAACCGAGAGAAGGCCATTGGAGCATAAAAGACACCTCAAGATTTAGGGTGCAATTTGATCCCCAGATCAGTAGCTCCAGTGCACCAGGATGGCTGCTGAGAGAACACAGTGTAAACGCTTGTCCAGAGGAGCCAAGAGGCCGCACAGCTTGGCACCAACCCTACCACGCTCGTGTGAAGACGTGGCAGAGAACATGCCGCCACAGATGCAGGAGATTGGGGCTGGTGCCCAGCAGGATGCCCCCACCCCACTGTGCGAGCCCACGTGGGGTGCACCTGGCTCCCCACAGAGACCCAGGTGGGTGGGCAGAGCCCCCTGTGGAGGACTGTGCAGCGTGGCCAAGCACTCCGCGCTTTTGGGGCAGGAGTGGAGGTGTGGTCCACTGCCCAGCCCACGCTTCCCAGGTCCAGACCTGCGGGTGAAGCTGGCAGTGACCCCGTCCTGAGCTCCACAGACCCAGAGTGCTCCCCTGGCTTGTGGCGAGCAGTGTGGGCGGAGGTGCAGGCCATGTCCTCTGACAACCGCCATGCCACATGGTAAAGATGCTTCATGTGACAGCCCGAGACAGCTGGGAGCAGGGAGCACCAGGCCCAATAGGCGCCACCTGGGAAAGGCTGGCACATGGCAGCAGGCACCAAACAGAGTGGGGTCCCCTCTCATGGGCACACACACCATGTCCCTTGGCAGTGCAGTGACGGGGTCACCAGCTTCTTGTGAAGCAAGACCCACTAGTCCCTCCTGGGAGGACCTGGTCCTCTGGCCCTAGCCAGGCCCCTCTCTCTGCACCCCTGCTCCTCACAAGCTGTGATCCTCCTGGGCTGGGATGGTTCTCTAAGGACACACATGGCTGTCTTCCCACCAGGCTGGTGTCTTCGCTTTGGCACATGTTGGCTGTACAGAATAAGGGAGTTCATAATTCCTAAGGCCCCACCTGGCCTGCCCCAGGGACACTGATGAATGGCCCTCTCCTGAGCCCTGGCTGTCCCTGAGCCCCCTGCTGTGTGGACACCCTGTGCTCACAGCACCTGCCAGGGAGAGGCTCAAGTAAGACCCCAAGACCTGGCTCCTAGGGTCAGCTGCCAGTCTGGGGCTGAGGTCTCCAGGCAACGATGGCAAACCTTTTAGAGACCAAGTGCCAAACTGCCACCCCAAACCCACTAACGTATCGCAAAGCGCCAGCACTGCGACTACACCTGGATACTGAGGGTTAGAAAAAACAACTCTACATTGACATCTTTTGTCTTAAAAGAAAAACACAATAACAGGTGTGCTGTAGATTGCCACCTCTGTCCTCTGGTCACCTGCCCACCCGATCCAAGGCTCCTGGAGTCACCCATTCACCTGACCCTGGGGTGCCAGGGTCAGCTGCCCACCCGCCTGGGTGGCGGACTAGAGGGAGACCTCTGACTCTTCCCTGGGCAGAGCCCCCAGGGTCTTGGGTGGAGCAGCGACAGCATGAGCAGACTACACCAGCGGCCACACTCCCTGTCCCCAGAGGCCAGCAGGGAGGAGAAGGGAACCAGCCCTACTCAGGTGCCTGGGATCTCGGCTCTCCACTCCCGCAGACCTTGCGTGGCAGGGAGAGGGTTAAGTTTAATTTACCCTGATTTCCACTCACTCGCAGGCTCCCCTAGGAGCAGCAGCTGCGAGCTGATTGCAGCTCTCATTATGCAGCCTGTATTGCTAATGGCCTGTGACAAAGCCTGGCTGCACCCAGGGCCAGTGGAGAGCCAGTCACACACACACTCCCTTCCTGTTTCCAGCACATGACAATGGAACTGAACCAATTTCACAGCCATTCTCTCCTGGGCCAGCTCCCGCCGATAATTAATGGGTGCTTCCCCTCTTCAGCACAAACAGCACCAGGCGCCCAGGGCCCACGGCACC
>NW_004955541.1:2857235-2864197 GCF_000276665.1 Chinchilla lanigera | reverse complement strand
AGGTCCTGAGCCCCACCTCGGCAGCCCACAGTGCACTCTGAGAGGTTCGAGGCGCGGTAGCTTTGCATCTGGATGTACAACAAAGAACGGGGCCACGAAGCGGGCGGCCCTGGTGCTGTCACAGCCCTCTCAGCATGGCTGCCCAAGGCCGCAGTGTGTCCCTAACACTCAGTGCTGGACGGCAAAAGGGCCCCTCCCGCCTGGCAGCTCACCCAGCTGGCGTTTGACTACATCCTGTCGCAGGGTGGGGATCAGACACGCCCCGAGCTCTTGGGTCCCCACTTGCACGCTGCGCCCTGGCAGAACCTGGGGTTGCATTCGGGTGGCACTGGCCCTGTCTTGGCTCCAAGGACATTCGTCCCATGAACCACCTTCCTGGCCAACACCCCAGGCCCACTCTGCCACCTCTGTGCTTCTCTGTGGACTCCGCTCGGCCACGGGACCTGGCCCTTCTGCCCACAGCTGCGGGCGATGAGGCTGGAGAGGGCAAGGGTCACGGAGGACACGAGGCCACCGTGCTGCAAGTGGGGGCGGGGGGCGCTTGGCCAGCTCCCTGGCAGCGAGGGCCTGGTGTCTGCCTTAAGCTGCCCTCTCCACTGGTGACCCGGCCTCCCTGAGGACCTGGATGGGTGACCCTGCTCCTGCAGCCCAACGAGGAGGGGCTGAGGATGCTGTGGCCTCAGGCCACCGCTACCTGCACATCCCTCCCTGAGATCTGCCAGGAAACCACCTATGAGCACCCCCTTGGCAGCTACTCCCGTGGGCTCTGCTCTCCCCAGCCACCTCTGTCATTGTGGGTCAGGGTAACATGGGAAAGAGGCTCTTGTCCTCAGAAAATTTCACCTTCAAAATTATAAAACAAAGCCTGCGGCCAGGGTTATAGCTCAGTGACATAGAACTTGCCTGGCAAGTGCAAGGTCCTGAATTTGATTCCCAGTAGCAAAAAATAAAATAAAATAAAACAAAAGAAAGCCGGATGTGGTAATGTACACCTGTCAGACCAGCACTTTGGGAGGATGAGGGAGGAAGATTGCAGGTTCAATCCCAGCTTGGGCAACTTAGTGACTTAGAGAGACCCTGTGTCAAAATTTTTAAAAAGGACTGAGGTTGAGCTCAGTGCAAAGCACACTTACACAAAAATTTTAGAAATATAGACAGGCAAAACAGAAAAGAAAGACTGCCCAGAATCCCACCCTCCCAGTGTGCTCTACAAGTAAATGCGCTTGTAAGTGTGCACAGGTGCACACCAGTGCTTCTCTCTGGGACCCTGCAGAGTTGGCGGGCACAGGGAGGCACCAGGCTGGGCTCTGCGGGTTGTCGCCCTGTGGACCCTACCCCAATGGCCACCGCCAAAGGGCAGCACTCACTGCGACTGACCAGCAGGAAGCAGGCAGGTGGACTCGTGGGGACACCAATAGCTACCCTAAATAAACCACACAAGGTGGGGAGAGGCCAGGAGGGATTCAAGCAAGGGCCAGGGAGGCAGGAGGCCAGGGAGGGGGGAGGGTCTCAGCAGTGTGTGGAGCTGCCCCAGGAGTGGGGGTCCTGACCCCAAAGGCAGTGAGGTCCCAGGAGAGGGAACTGGAGGTGGCATCTCTGGTGTGGACATGAGTGGGGCTGAGGGACAGCGTGGCACTGTGGCACGGGGCAGGGCCCAGGGCTTCCCAGGACCCCAGGTGCCCCCAACCTTCCTCTGCCTTCAGTAGCAGCTTCTGGATGCCCGGGCTCAGGGCCGCAGCTTGCCCCGTTGTCCCTGCCACCTCCACCCTGCTGGATGTCCTACCTGTCCTGAACCAGCCATCGGGGGTGAAGGCGTTCTGCGTTTCCTCCGGCTTATCCCAGTACTCTCGAAACACAGAGGGTCCCCTGACCAGCAGCTCCCCTTCCTTCTCCTCGTGCCCTGGGGTCACCTGCAGAGGGCAGCAGGGCATGCAGGTCAGAGCTGGGCACACGGCTCTCTGGGTGCCTGCTGCCCCAGGCCACACAGGCTGCTTCCGGCCCCCCTACGGGCCAGATACTTTCTGACATCAGACATGGTTGCAAAGTTTGAATATGTAATAGGCAGGACCCCAGCATGCGGAGCAGGTGCCTTGATTGCCCTTCAGGGCTGCAGATGCCACTGCCCAGTCACGGGGCACTGGGCACATCTTGGACATCCCGCAGGTCCTGCCTGGCAGTGGGGGCTTGGGGGTGGCAGCACCCGGAGGGCCCTGTGGGGCTGAAGATGCCCAGAGGGCCTGTTAAGGAAGGAGGGCCCAAGACGAGACAGGGGCGCATTAGAGTGATAGCGCCACCCCGACTCCCACACCACAGGACGCTCAGAATCTCAGGCCATGGCGGGCTTTACACAAAGCTGAGTTGGGACCTCAGGCAGGCCCAGGAGCGGACGAGCGCGAATGTGGCTGGGCTTCGTGTGGTCCCCTGGTAGGTGGGCCTCCTGAGCACAAGGAGAAAGTGGAGAGGGGTGGGACAAGCAGGTTGGCCTCACCTGCCACAAGACAACATTGGCACTGCGGCTCCTGGCTGCTCTGCCCAGGCTGGCTGGAGCCAGTGCAGCGCCACTGCGAAGAGACACACTTGGGGAGCATCCACACTCACTGGTTCTGTGGCTGTGAGCAGCACGCCTTGGGCAGGTGTGAACGGCAGCAGGGAGCTTTGCAAAGATACTCACGAGGAAGCCACCTCAGAGGGACATGGGGACCCAAGCCAACAAAAACACAGCCAATCTTGGAGGCGAGCAAGACTAGGTCTCCACAGTCGTACAACATCCAGGAGCCACAGGAAGAAGCAGGCAGCATCTGCTCCCAGGAAAACACGCCAGGACAGAGGTGGTACGGGTGCACCAGGCTTTCAAGACATGTTATAGCAATGCTCCAAAAAGAAGGGCAAACACTGAAAGCAAGTGAAAAAATAGGAAGTCTCAGTGAAGAAATGAAAGATAACAGCAGAACCAAGTGGAAACTTCAAAACTGAAAAACATGATCTCTGAATAAGAACACATCACATTGGGCTCCATCACAGAGCGAGCACTGCAGAAAAGACACCAGGAGCCTGGGACACAGTGGCAGAGTCCACCTGTGGGACACTGGGCCCAGAGACCAACACGCTCACTGTGGGCTTCAAGAGGAGAAAGAGCTGTGCAGAGACAGACAAAATCTGGCTGAAAACCCGTAATCTGGTGGAAACTACAGATTCAAGAAGCACAGAGACCCCAGACAGGACCAGAAGCACAGGCCTAAGCACATGGTGATCCAGTCATGAAAACCAAAGACAGAGCAAAGTCTCGACACTGTCAGAACGGCACATTTCCTCAGAGCAGGGAAATGAGGTGGATGACCACAGACCTCTCTTCAGAACAAGAGGCCAGAGAGAAGCGGAACAGCATTTTTAAAGTGCTGAAAGAAAAAGATTATCAACCCAGAATTCCAAATCCTGTGAAAATGTCCTGCACGGATGAAGTAGGCCCTTTTAGTCTTTCAGATGCTGTGTTTTGGAGGATGTTTTGCAGGCAGAGCTGATTTCAAGCACCCACAACACCCACTGCAGACAAAGGAAGACACAGAGGAAAGCCCAACATCGGCGCTGAAGGAAAAGCAACGTGGATATCGACTGCTGGTGAGCAAGATGCCCTCATCTTGTCCCCTCGTGCTCTATGTTCTTTGCGAGGGTTGGAAGCCAGTGTGATTTTGTCTAACAGTGTCCACACATGCAGAGCTCATGATGCAAACACCAGAATTGCCCGAATGGCAGCTGAGCAAACTGGAAGAGTTAACATGTTCATTCCAAGCAGACTATGAAAAGCAAATGTGGGTACTGCAGTCCTCGGAGCAACTACGGAAAGAATGACACAGAGGCACATGAAAAGCTCCACAGGCAGGATAGAGCACTAAAGTGCAACCCGAGGAAGGCGGTAAAGGCAAGCTAAGTGACGAAAAGTCAAGGCAACACAGCATCAAACAATAAGACAGAGGACTTAAGTCACAGCATACCAGAACTGTGTTACATGTCTATGGTTCAAACCATGCATCAAAGGAGAGCTGGTCTGCCTAGGTTAGGGACATGTGTGAGCCAAGTATATGCTACCTGTAAGAAACTCACCTCAAGTCCAAATATGTAGGTGGAGTAGTGGCAATGAGACAGAATCACATATACCATTAAAACGTAAACACCAGTCAGAAGAATGAAATGGCTTCACTGATATTAGACAAAATAAACTAGCAATGAAGATGATCAACAGTGTCTTGGTTACCTTCTTTTGTTGTTGAGACAAATGCCTGACACCCAATATTAAGGAAGAAAGGCTTACTTAGCTCACAGTTTGTGGAGGCTTCAAGGCAGAGCGGCACATGGCAGAAGGCAACCGTTCATGGTGGTGGAAAACACAAAAGCAGCAAGAGCAAAAAAGGAGGAGCAGCAGGGAGCAAGCCTCTTTTCCTCCCTTATATTGTACGTAGGCTCCCTGCCCCAGGGCGGGTGTAGCACTCACACCCTTAATCCCAGCATTGGACCATGGATCAATCAAAAACTCTAGAAACCCACCCCGTGACTGCATGAGACTTTGAAGGGACATCCAGACACAAACCATAACAAACAGTATTCCATGGTAGCAAAGAGTCAAGTCACCAAAAAAACACAATAGTTATAAATATGTATGCATCAAGCTAGACTCAAAATACGTGAAGCAAAAAGCTGAACACAAAAACAGACAATCTAGCTGGAGAGTACAGCACCCCTCAGCTGGTGGTTGGCTGGGTAGTGAGAAAACCAGTGAAATCATAGAAGACCAGGTGAGGCTGCCTCCTCCTCCTGGTGTACACAGAGCCCCCAGCCCACCCAGGCACTGCTCCTCAAGCACACCAGGGCACATGCCAGGGGAAGCCGCTTCTCAGCCATAGAACACCCTTCAGCAAGTGTAAAGCAGACGAAGTCATGCCAAGCATGTTTTCCTAACTGTAGTGTAGTTAGGTTAAAAATTAATCTTAGATAAAAGAAAAATCACCAAACATTTGAAAAATATACAACATGCTGAAATCCGTATGTCAAAAAGAAGTCTTAGTGGAACTTTAAAAATATTTTGAACTGAAGGAAAATGAACATTCAACATATCAAAATTTGGGGGATGTAGCAAAATTTGGGGGATGAAAGCAGTGCTGAGAAGGCAATTTATATTCTTACATGTACTTATTAGAAAAGATAGGAAGGGAGGGGGGCATTCCCACTTGTGTGAGGCTGGCACTGCCGGACACCCAGGCCAGGCCCGGCCAGCTCACAGACAGGGAGCCCTACAGACCTCACCCCGGTGAAGAGGCTGAAGCCCTCACGAATGGCAGCCTAGCAAAGCCAGCCCAGCCCACGTCCCTCAGCAATGATGGGACAACATTCCCGCCAGTGGCCCCTCAGACCGCAACAGGCTGTAACAGGGTGACGACATGAGGTCCTCGCGCTGAGCATCACTCAGGTATCCCGGGAGAGGCTGTGACTCACACCTGCTGCGGGAAGCCCACCCCAGACCATCACATGGTGCGCACAGCCTGTGCCCCCAGGGGGACCCCAGAACACCTTGTGGTTGCCAGAGGTGGCCGCTCCGTGGCTGTTATGCCTGAGGCCTGAGGCTGGGACAAGGTGTGGAGGGGGACAGGATCTTGGTGGCCTTGATCCAGTGTGGGCCCCAGCAAATGTGTGTGATAGAAATCTTTCCACACACGTGCTGACCGCTGGTGTCCTCCTCTGAGGACGGTCCCTTCAGGCCTTTCCTGTGTCTAAACTGGGTTCTCAGGATTTCCCAGGCATGTTAGATTTCAGTGTCCCATCAGGTGCGTGGGGTGTGCAGATCCACTCTGTCCTGAGCTGCTCCCTCCGTGAATTGTCCTCCTGTTCCGAAGAAGCTTTTTGACCAGTGCAGTTCCACATGTCTGCTGTCAGTGGCTATGTGTTTCAGTTCATATTAAAAACATCTCTGTGCTCATTTTCGTGTAAGAGTCTTTAACACACTTTGACGTTTGTACATGGTGAGGTAAGGGTCCAACACTGTTCTGTGTGTGGATATCGTTTTCCTGACAGCATGCATTGAAGACTGTCTCTTCCCCAGGGTGTGCGCCGAGGACAATCAGCCGGCTGCAGCTGTGCAGCCTTACTGGACTCCGATCCGCCCCGCTGGTCCATGTGTGCGTGCCCTTTGGTGACAGCAGCTTTGCTGTGCATCCTGAACTTGTTTTGGTGCTTTGGCCTTGTTCTCTTTGCTCAAACTGTTGTCTCTCTGGTGTCTTTTATAGGTCCATGCAAACTTTAAGACTTTTTTTTTTTCTATTTCTGTGATCATTGGTGTTTTGACAGGAATGACACTGAAGCTGTAGATCATTTTGGGTGGTACGAGCATTTGGGGGGGGCACTGGGAAACAAACTCAGGATCTCACACTTGCCAGGCGGGCACTGCGCCACTGAGCTACATCCCCAGCCCTGTATGAGCATTTTAATATTTACTCCTCCAACCCGCGAGCACAGGACCTTTTCCATCTGTCTGTGTCCGCTTCAGGTCCTTATCACTGCTTTATAGTTTTCGGGGTAGAGATTTTCATTTCCTTGGTCAAGTTTATTCCTAACCATTTTATTATTTTTATAGCTACTATAGATGGGATTATTTTTCCTGATTTCTTTTCTAGAAACGCTACTCACCTTTGTATGTATCCTGCAACTTTATTGAAGTTGTTGAGGAGATCTAACAGTTTGGTGGAGTCTCCAGGGCTTCCGGTATTTAGGTTGCAGGTGGTCTTTTGTTTTTTGAGGCAGGTTGTGGTGTGTAGCCCATCTGGCCTTGACCTCGCCGTCCTCCTGCCTCAATGTTCAGGCTTGCACTGCATAAACAGGCTACACGCTGTCGGTAAGCAGGGATAGTTTTGCTTTCTCTTTTCTAGTTTGATGACTTGTCTTTCTTCTTTCTTCCTTCCTTTCTTCCTTCCTTCCTT
>NW_004955541.1:2836713-2857135 GCF_000276665.1 Chinchilla lanigera | reverse complement strand
TCTTTCTTTCTTTCTTTCTTTCTTTCTTTCTTTCTTTCTCTTTCCTTTCTCTCTCCTTCCTTCCTTCCTTCCTTCCTTCCTTCCTTCCTTCCTGCCCTCCCTCCCTCCCTCCCTCCCTCCTTTCTCCTAGCTGTTCTGGCTGGATTTTCCAGTACGAAGCTGGGCCCGGGGGTCCTTCCTATCTCGTTCTCGGTCTTGAGGGAAAGCCTTTCACTGACCCCCTCCAGTGTGATCTGAGCTGTGGAAAACTGTCTGTGGGCTGTGTTTGGTTGAGGTCAGTTCCTTTTATACCGAATTTGTTGAGTTTTTATCATGAAGGGATATGGAATCTTGACGAGCGCTTTTTCTGTATTTATTGAAATGATTTAAAAAATAAAGGTCCAGAATGGGCAAATCGTCTATCGTCCTACCACCCTGAACATGCCTGATCTCGTCCGAAGGGGCAGACTCGTAGAGCCAGGAAGGAGGTAAGTTGCTGTGTGGGGCTGAGGCGGGGGTGCGCAGGGAAGGACTACCAGTGGTCCGGGATCTCCTGGGCTGCGCTCGTCACACACAGGCTGTCTGATATCCGAATTGTCTCTCATTAAAGGCAAGGATCCAGGGCCAGCAACTTTTGGCTTCCTGGTGAAAAACTGCCTCCAGAGCTCCTGGGACAGAAACCTGATGGCCAGGAACTAGGCAGGGGTGGCAGGCTGCTCAGCCCCCGGAGAAGGGACGCAGCCCACGATGGTCAGCCCCTGAGGGGAGTGGGCTGAGGAGGGGACATCCAGGCTGCCCCCAGCCCTCCCCGCACAGTGGCAGCCAGGGCTGACAGTGGAGGAGGGAGGCCGCGGCTGGGGCGTGAAGGCAGCGGCCGAACAGTCTGCCATCGAGTGACAGTGTGGAGAAACGAGGCAACTGGGAATAAAGAGCAGCGAGCCTGCTGCAGCCACAGCCGCCCAACCCGCTGCGTCCGCGAGGAGCAGGCTCGGAGTCAGGCCCCACTCGTAGCAGGCGTCAGACGCAGCCGCACGGCTGCGTGTCTGCGGATGGACCCCATTGTCCCTGGCTGCGATGGGGTCTCCTGCAAGCAAGCAACTTGAAAAAAAAAATGAAGAGACAATGCCTGACACACTACAGAGTGCAGAGCAGGGCCAACTGGGAGCCTCGCCGCTAATGGGCCAGCTGGCGCTGCGCCTTTAGCTCAGCTACGGCCAGAGGTAGAGTTCAAAATTGTCCTCCAGACCACCGCAGAGCCCAGGGGAGAAGCCCCAGGCGACCGTGCATGGCGGTCGGGAGACACATGCTAACCGCCAGCCCCATGCTGGGCTCAGGCGGCCCTGGGGTGCAGGGTGAGGGGCACGGCTGGGGTGAGGGGCACGGCTGGGGTGAGGGTGCCTAGGGCCTCTGTGTGCTCCCTGCGCAAGAGGCCAGCCTCCACATGCCCTGCTGCGTCCCAGCCCCAGGGGCCTCCCCAGCTGTCTGGGTGCGGGGTGGGGGCACGCCTTTCTATTTCCAGTGCGTTGCGTCTGGGGATGAGCTCGCTGCAGACAGGGACAATTAGAGTGCGTGGCAGGGGCGTCATCAGGTGGAGCCGGCAGCTTGCCACCGCAGGTGCCAGGCAGTTAAATTTCATTTTAATTTCAGATAGAGTCGTTCCGCACCCACCCTGCCTTTCCTGACATTTCTGCCACTCACTGTGCAGCAGGTGTTCTCAGTGCCTGGTGGGACCGCGAGGGCAGCGCAGCCGAGTGGCCGCTGTCGGGAGGGAAGCTGCACACACTCTCCGAGCCAGTGCCCACGGACCTCTTAGTTACCAGTGTCCTGGAGGCGAGGCCAGGCCCTGGAGGGCACAGACCCAAGGCTGGGGGTGGGGGCAGTGAGTATAGCAGCCCTGAGTTCTGTGTGGCTGGGGCTGGGGTCAGGCGGAGAGCTCAGGAAGGCTGCTCCTCAGGACAGGGCACTAGGCCCAGGGCAGGGCAGGAGGGCTCAGGGAGGCCCGGGCAGCCCTAGGAGGCAGAAGCTTTCCTGGGCCGGGGGAGACACTTGCTTCCCAGTGTTCCCAAGAACTGTACACACTCCTGCCATCCGCCCTGCTCACGTGCACCACCCACCCCCGTGGGGTGCAGTTCTCCACAGGGCACGATGATCCCCTGTCTGCACCCTGGAGAGGAGTAGCCAGGAACCAAGGGGCAGCTGGCTGCATCTGAGCATGGGTATGTCTGTCCCCTGTCCAGGGGTGAGGCACCCTGCAAGCCCTCAGCTGCCAGTCAGCGCCCCATCACCCGTGGTACCTTTGTCCCCTGCATGTCCCCCTCGGCGTGCACGGTATATGGGCAGCCGTCTCTCTGTGGGTTCTCTGAGACGATGCGCACCTCCACTTGGGGCAGGGGGTTCCCCACGGAACCTGCAGCAGGGATGTGGACCAAAGGCAGCAGTTAGGACCCGAAGAGGACCCCGCACCGGGACTCTGGGTTGGGAGGGAAGATGCAGGGACCTGTCGGGGTGTGTGCTGAGCGGGCCGGGCCTGGGCAACAGCTGCCCCTGACAGCAGCAGGTGCCCCAGCGCCCTGACGCTTCCGCACAGCTGACTAGGGCCTGGGAGTGCTCGCAGCCACTGTGGCAGGTACATGAGCAGGGGCTGATGTGGGCCAGGAAGAGGAGAGAGCAGGCCTCACTGGTGCCCCTGAGAGGCACGGGGCCGGGAGCAGATCCAAGGGCAAGCGGGGTGCTGTGCACCGCGGTTTACCTGTTAGGCACTGGGGTTTGTTTGGTGCCCTGGGCTACCCCCACCCTGTGTACCATACAGGGGAAACATGCCCCAGAGGTGGGAGGTGTCAGTCCGCACACTCCGCAGCCCATGCGCTCTGCTCAACCCAAGACGGCGCTGGTGCAGCACCCTTCTGCAGGGTCTCGCCAGGCCAGCAGAGGCTGATCCAGAGTGACCCTGGTTCACACGACAGCAGGGCCAGTAGAGCAGGGTGGGCAGGGCACCCGCACACAGGTGCCAGACTGCTGTCTTTACCGCCACTCCCCAGAGCTCGCTCTGTGGCTCCTGGGCCTTTATTTTTACCACCAGTATCAGTGAGGACCCATTAGGGACAAAGTCTCCAGGAGGGCAAATTAATGCATTCCCACCACCCGGAACGGAGCCATCCACGCTAGCCTGTCCTGGGGAGAGGACCAGGCCCCCACCCCAGCAATCCTGCTGCAGAGGGCGAGGGGTTGTGGGCCACGGCGCCGTCCCCCTCCCGTTCTCTAGGCCACCAGTCCTGCAGCTCCTTCCCGGGTGTCACATCTGTCAGTGAGGGACCAGGTGGACAGGCGCCTGCCCGCCACGCTCTGGCCACAGGAGGCGCTCATGTGCAGCTCTTCTGTGACTTTGAGCTCTACTCTGCAATGGCCTGTGTGAAAGGAGGCAACCGGAGCCTCAGCGAGGACAAGCACAGGATGGGCGGCATCCGCTGAGCTCGGGCCTACACCTCCGCGTCCCCACTACTGGAGCGCAGCCCTGGGAGGCACCTGCCTGAGCCCTGAGGGCACCAGGCCCCATTTCCCAGGGGATCTCCCCAGGGGACACCGGGTCCACCAGCTCCCCAGGGCACATCCTCCCTCGAGCTACTTCCCTTCTGAATCCCACCTGGGCCATGCAGGGCACCTCCCACCCCTCAAGCCTCCAAGATGAGCACCCACGCTGTGCCCAGCAGGCCCAGAACTGCACTCAGGAGGATGTGGGGCTGGCAAGGACCTGTGGGTTTCCTGAGCCTGACCGTCCCAGTGGTCCTGAGATGTAGCCAGTGAGGAAAGCGGCATGGACACTGCCACAGGAGGGAGGGAGAGGGTGCCTGGCACCCACGGTCGCACTGCTGGGCGGGGGTACTGGCTGCAGGCAACAGAGGTGGCACTGTCAATCTCCCAGCGCCCACCACCCTGTGGGAAGGAGCCAGCTCTTCCAAGGTAACTTCACTTGGCCTCTGGCCTCTCCCAGCATCTGGCAAGAGAGGGATGCAGGCCTCGGGCCAGAGCCCCAGTCAGTGAGGGTGTTCTGGGCATCTGTTCTCAGCCCAGCTAGAGCGGTCAGCCAGGCTGCACAGGTGCAGATGGCTCACTGCCCTGTGTGGCACAGGAGGTGAAAGGCAGGCAGGGGAGTGGATCTCAGGCTCTCTGCTCACCCCAGCAACTGCCCCTGCCCCTCACCTTGCCCCTGCTATACCACCTTGGATCTCACACCTGCACAGGGATCATGGCCAGGGGAACCCTGGCGAAGGAGCGGCCAGCAGGAAGGATGCTCGGCTGGAGTCGGGGTGGGAACGTTTGTGCCCTGTGCCACGGAGGGGACAAGTCCATCCTGGCTAACCCCACCCGGCCCACACATCGGGCTGCAGCGAGGTGTGCAGCATGGGCTTCTCACACCCTCAGCGCTCACCCTCACACAGGGCTCTCTGCTCACTTTTCCCAAACCACCCCCAGGGTTAGTAGAGGTCACACCGTCTTCCAAGACACAGTGCTCCTGCACTCTCCAACATCTCTGGATCCCACACCTTGGGCAGCAGGAGGCTGCAGAGGCGGGAATCAGGGGCTGCCACCTGTGCCCCTCGGCGTGGATGACTTGCGGCACCGCCATCTGCGCCTAGCGGCTCGCTCTGCAGCTGCTCCTGTCACTGAGGCAGGGAAGGCCAGCATCCACCTCTCTCCCAACCCCAGCTGTCCCAACACTGTGCTCTGACAGCTCAGCACCAGCCACGTGGCCCTGGCGGCTGGGCCCTCAGCAGGGCTGCAGTGACGGCGGTGAGAACTCATGTGCCCCGCACACTCACAACAAACCCAGAGCGCGATGATCTCCCTGGCCCTGCAGGCCCAGCTGCCCACCAGCACTCCCTCCTCTTCCCACCTGTCCAGCACCTGCCCTCAGCACTGTGGCTGCAATGTCCCGGGGTCTGGGCCCCTGCCACCCTCCCCCAGCCCATGACCTCCGCCTGGCCCCCATCACCTAGACAGGGACCGTCACATTGTGCTGATGTACAGAGAAAGATAGAGCCAAAGCACTTCTGAGGATGAGCAGGGACCACCCGGCTGGGCGCAAAGCCACGTGGATGGCGGGCCAGGATGATGCCAGACATCACCAATCACTAGAGGGACGCGTCGCACAGACACCCGCACCCCCACCACACAGTCGGAGGTGGCAGCCTCTCGGGGATATGGGGCGAGCATGTCTGTCCCTGCAGGTGGGATATAGAGTGCCCCCCCACCAGGGCAGCTTCAAATACCTGGAAACACCCCAGCCAGGTGTGCGCCTGAGCGAATAAACCTGTGTGCACACAGAAAGCCTGCATGCATGTGCACAGTGCGGCCACCTGTGAGTAACGGCCCTGACTTAGAGAGAAGCCGACGTCCTTTGGGTGGGGACCAGGCTCAGGGCGATGGCACACAGACACCATGGACACTCTGTGATAGAGGGGGACAAGCTAGTGATGCAGGCAACATGCACCTCCAGGGAGAGGCCAGGGTGATGATGCTCAGAAAGCGAAGCCACAGGAACACGGTGCCACGCAGGTGGAGGCGCTGGCGTCAGGAGGGGCAGGGGCCAGGGCTCCAGGCTCCACGGAATACCTGCCCCCTCCTCCATGGCCCCCAGGAGAGCCAGCCCGTCCCTCCCTGTCCCCTCCTGATCTGCATGGAGGCGCGCAGGGGCTCAGACGGGCTCAGGGGCAGAGAGGAGGCGGCGGCATAGGCCTTGCATACCTGGCAGGCGAGCCCCGGCCAGGGGGCTGGACAGGGCCATGCCGACCTCAGTCATGCCATAGCGCTCCAGCAGCGTGTGGCCCGTGGCCCTCTTCCACCTCTCCAGCAGGGGGACAGGCAGGGCAGCTGAGCCCGACACCATGAGCCTGGGGATGAAGACAGGGTCAGCCTTGAGCACAGCCCACCACGGCACCAGGACATCATGCTTCTAAACTCAGAATGAAAACAGTTCAGGCTAAGGCAACTCTGCTTTTGGAGAGTACTTGGTGTATTTCAGAATGTGAACAGGTTAGAACAGAACAGTAGTTAAGGGTCTTTGGTGATGTCTTGGTAAAACCAAGCATGCCGTGCCCTAAACAACAGTAACAGGGCGATGGTGGCAACGAAGACCACAGGTAAAGGGTCTCGAGGGAGGCGCTGGTGACAGCCAGGCTGGCAGGAGGACACGATGCCGCCATGGGGTCACGACCCACAGCACCTCCAGGGCCACCTGGGGGGGCTGTGTTTGCCTGGGTGCCACACACAGGAGCCCCGATCTAATGCAGGGAGTGCAGGCCTGCACCTCAGCCAGTACCCGATCGTGTCACCCATGGACCCACCGAGCCTGGCTGGTGCTGGCGCTGCGGGAGGAGGTTGACAGCTGCAGCTGCCCCAGGGAACGGGGTCTCTGGCCCCTCAAACGTCGTCACAGAAGGGAGCAAACAGCAGCGAGCCATGCGGGGCAACATGCGGGGTCACGGGCTGTCCGGTCGGCAGGGACGGACAGAGTCAAGCAGGGACGGTGTTCCGCCGCGGCTTCCCCAGCCCTCACCTGGCAAGGGTGAGCAGGTAGCTGGGACATGCATGAGTCACACCTGCAATTTTATCCTGGCCTTTTTGTCCTGGGGATGGAACCCTGGGCGTCATGCAGCTAGGCAAGTGCTCTACTGCTGGGCTACATTCCCAGTCTCTTGTCCATACAGTTTTTTATTTTTTAAGTTAATTTATTTTTTGGCACCAGGAATTGAACTCATGACCTCGAGCTTGCCAGGCAGGCACTGTGGCTCTGGGCTATATCCTCGGCTACCCAGTCTCTTTTCAATATTATTTTGAGTCAGAAGCTTGAGTTGCCCCGGCCAGCTCCGTGTCCTCACTGTCATCATTTGCATGACGCAACACAGAGCAAGGGATGGAGACGTAGGGACAGAGGTAGCAATGCAGGCGGAGAGAAGGGTGGGCCTCAGGGGCACTGCACACAGGCCAGCGGGGATGCTGCAGAGTGGCACAAACGGGACAGGGCCCTTGGACGGCACGGTGGCCTTGTCAGGCACGAGCCACACGCACCCTGCTAGGCTTCTGGCCTGGCACTGAGGATTCGTCCTAGTTACCTGATTTTTTCTTCACAAACTGCACGCACGAAATCCTGGACAAGAGGCTGGGTGAAGTGCTGGTCGTAGTAATCCAGCAACTTGGAGTAAATGGTAGGCACGGCCATAAACACGTTAATCCGTGGAGTTTCAGAACTTAGGAACTTTTCCCAAACCTAGAAACAGGGAGGGGAGCCAGGTGAGGAGCCGGACGGCAGATGGATAGGGACGCATGCCGAGAGTGCCCAGGCCCACCTGCTGCTCCAAACAGCCTTCCTCAGTAGGGCAGAGGGCCAAGGTGCAGGGAGGCCACCCTCGCGGGGGACACTCATGTCTGGCATGGGAGGAGGGACAACCCAACGAGCAGAGCCGAGACCAGGGTCCTACTCTCAGCCAGAGCAGGGGTGGCCTGGGACCTCCTCCAGCTCCACAGGGAAGACCTGGCAACACACACTCGGGGAGCCAGGCAGCAGTCCCAGGGCCACTGCAAGGTGAGCCTGCACAAACAAAGCCGGGCTTCTGCTCATCAAGGAGCTCACACGAACAGTGTGGGTGACTCCATCACCACCTCTGCTTTCTACAAAGACAGTCAGATCATGCACCGGGCAGGTTTTACCACAATACCCCAGGGCAGGGCTCACCTACCAGGCACTGAAGACCATGGGGCCCAGGTCAGCACCCTCTGACCTGCCTGCCTTGCAGTGACTCCAGTGCCCTGCTGCCCAGCGAAAGGCCAGCATCTCTGAGACACTGCTGTGTTCCCCGTGCCTAACCCTGAGCCCTTGAGGAAGCAGGGCCGTGGCTCCTGCTTAGGGGGCGCAGCCCTGGCAGAGCCTCGGCCAGTGCGGGAGCCAGGATGACCGCACAAGTGCCCAGGAACAGGACTGCGGGAGGGAGTCCAGTGCCAAGGTGCACAGAACAGGAGGAGGGTGGCCTGGGAGGAACCGCAGAATCTCGGGAAATGCCGTTGTGAAACTGGACGGCCCATTGCCTGAGCCAGGACAGGCTGGCCAACGTGGCGACAGACACAGACGAGGGCAAAGAACCCACACATATGGATTTGCGTGACACCAGGAAACGGCCTAACGGGCCATCACCATGGCCGGGAGGGGGACTGTTAAACGCAGCTCTCCCTGACTGAGCTATGGCTTCAACGCAAATCCCCAGTGAGCTTCACCAGGCGGAAGCTGACGAGCAGACTGACATTTTACGTGAAAGGCAGAGAACCCAGAGGAACTGAAAGAGGTCTGCAAAGGAACAGTCAGAGTGGAGAATGCACAGCTCCCAACTCCAAGCCCATGCGAGCAGCAGCCGCCAACAGCGCGTGGCCCTGGTCAGGATGCCAGACCGGGGGCTCAGGGCAGTGTGTCCAGGCGGGGACAGTCCCAGGCCCAGGTGGTACATAGTGACCGCCGGGGAAAGGAGGACCTTCCTAGCCAAAGGCACCAGCCCACAGGACACCGGGTCAGCTGGCTCCGGGTCCTGTGCACACCACCCCTGGGACGGGGCTGGAGACTGACGCGTGCACACTCAGGTCACAACGCTCCTAGGCAAAAACTAAGAAAATCTTCAAGACCTTTGGTTTGGGGAAGAGTCTGGGATGTGCCACCAGAAGCATAATCTGTAAGATTAAAAAGTTGCTAAAATGGATGTTATCAAAATTAAATACACATGCTTCAAAAGACACCATTCAGAAAACATGAAGAGCCAGGCATGGAAGAACACATCTGTATCCCAGCACTCAGGAGGCTGAGGCAGGAGGATCACAAGTTTGAGTCCAGCCCGGCGTCCCTAGCAGGACCCTGACTTGGGGACGCAGCTCGGTGTGAAGGCCCTGGGATTCCCAGTGTCACAGAACAGAAAAGACAGAAAACGAAGTGATGCAAAGAGCGATGGTGGTGTGAAACGCTCCATATGTTGCCGCGTCCTGTGTAGCTCATGGCTCTCGAGGTTCCTGGGGGAAGGACAGGGAGAGGATGGAGAAATGAAGACGAGACAGAGAGCAGCGGGCAGGGAGCCCTCTCCGGCCGGAGGAAGGACCTGCTCAGCCACCCAGGCCGTTTACTCACACTCTCAGGAGCTGTTGTCCCTTTCAACCCCTCTGCCTAGCAGCTCTGCGTGCGAGCCTGAGCCCCTCCTGTTCTGGGAGCTGGAACAGCTGCTTTCGTAGCTTGCCGTGCTCAAGTGTGACTGATCTCCAGCTTTAGCCCTCCCGACAACAGGTACAGGGCACTCAGACAGCAAGAGCCAGGCCACAGGGGCGCTCTCTCCCAGGCAGGGAAGCTGCCATCCTGTAATCTTCCCAGGCAGAGGCCCGAGCTGCCCCGGCTGAGATGAGAGATGCTGACAGTTCCCGCCAGACCTCGGTGCCCATGCGGGGAGCCCATCACAGGACACCCGCTGCACAGGAGGAGGTGGAGGCGGAGGGCTGAGCCCAGGAAAAGCGTAGCACGCCCGAGGGCAGAGTGGGCCGCAGCCTTCCTGCTCTGTGCTGCCCACGGATGGCGGGGAGGACACAAACTGCACGTCTCCAGCTCCCTGGCCATCGAGCCGCAAGCACAGCAGGTGAGGCCAGCCTGGCCCATGGGCAGTGACCGTGCTGCCCACATGGCCCGGCTTGGTGGACCCTTGCCTGGCCCCATGCCCCCTCCAGCCCCTCCTGCCCCAGGAGGATCCTTGCCTGGCTGAGCAGTACAGGTCCCCGCTGCAGCATGGGTCACTGGAGGCTCCTCGGGCCCCACTCCTTTGACCCTGTCTGTGACGAGGCCAGGGCCCGGACGGCTGCTGAGCAGAGGAGGCAGACGCCCAGGGTGATGCAGAGCCCTGGCTGCCGAGCCCCAGGGTCACCCTGACACAGACACATGGGTTGGCCAAGAAACGTGCAGCCCCAGAGGGGCTGAGAGGCTCTGCTCTTTGGGGTGTTTAGTGGCTGACCCTGTGCCTCGTGTGCACCATTGGTGACAGCGTGACCCCATGCCCAGTGCATCCACCCCCATCAGCATAGGGACCCTGCTTGGCATCACCTCCCTGCCTCCTGAGGTGTCACTGGGAGGCAGCAGGACGTCACCCTGAGCCAGGGCCACTGTCATGGAGCTGGCTGGTGGATGGAAAGGGCCCCATAACCCGAGAATTCACCCAGGGCTGCATGTCCCTCCAGGACATCCCAGCATGGCCACACTTTCTGGGCTGTAAGGTCTTGTGGGTCCCTCCATATGAATCGACAAGCATTTCACTCCTGAAAGCCCCTTCTGAGGCACAGGGCCACAGGCTGCTGCATAGGGCCCGGCCCAGCCCAGACAGACAAGTCGGCTGCGCCTGGTCATGGTGTGCAGGAGACCTCGGGGGCTGCGGAGCCCAGCCGAGCCCCACCCAGCACACTGCCCCAGTACAGTCCTCAGACGCAGCCCAAGCACGGCGTCTGCAGCCGGCAAAGGATCCAAGCCCAGCCACTGACTCCCACCAGCCTCTGCTCTTGGGGTAACAGCGCTGTGGCCCATGGGTACATCTACCCCCACCCTCCTGTGCCACTGCAGACATAGACAGCCTGGTGCCCCCGGAGCAGGGGACCTGAAACACCACTGTGGGCCCTGTCACTTCCCTTTCGCCTGCGCACTCGACCTCAGACCAAACCCTAAGAGCTAGTACAGCAGAAAGCAGGACGCCGCTGATACACGTTTGTAAATTTGCAAAAACCTAAGCTCACGGGTTGCAGAAGGGAGCGCTGTGCTTTCTCACCCACGGGGTGGGTTTGTCTTCATACTGCTCTGACTGCACAGCTTCGAGAAAACCCCAGCGAGGTGTCGAGAGGGTGGAGGGCTGAGGCCTGGCTCCCTCCAAGGACAAGGGGCTCTGCGTGTCGCCAGACCAGCAGAGACCCACCCAGCAGCTCCCAGCTCAGCAGCCAGCGCAGGGAGAGGCAGGTGGAGGAGCCGGGCCTAGGGGAGCGCCAGCCGCTCTGGGGATCCTACGGACTTTCTCAGCAGGCATGGGAGCCCCCCACCTCACCCTGTCCAGACAGCACCTGGGGCTGCTGCCCACATGCCCACGGCAGGTTCTCCCGAAAGGGCTGAGGCAGACCTGAGAGCCTGACCTTGCTCCAGAGCCAGGCCAGACACCTGGGGTGGGGGTGCAGGCCAACTCCCTGGAGCCCAAGCCCTAGGCTCCCCCAGAAAGAAGGACCCCAGGGGACCCGCGGGGACAGCAGCACCCAGAGGTTCCCACCACTGCTCCAGCTTGCCAGATGCCGTGGTGGGCCCCGTTCCTTGTGCATGCGCACAGGTGGGACTGCGATTGGGTGTGAGGCGTAGAGCCTGTGGGGAGGGCCTGGGCCTGGAGGGTGGGGAGGCGCCTGTGGGGAGGGCCGATTCCTTGGGGCATGGCCTCGGGGAGGAAGCCCACCCAGGGACTCGGGTTCCAGGCTGTGCAGTGAGCAAGGCTGTGGCAGGGAAGACAGGAAGTGCCCGGTGGCAGCAGAGGGCACGGCCCACACTCTCGCTGCCGGGCTCTGGGGCCTGGGACAAAGCTGCCTGCCTGGCATGGATGGGAGCCCAGGCCTGCAGGGGGCTGTGTAGGGCCGGGTGGGTACTGTGCAGGGACCATCGCATCTGACCCCCTCAATACAACTGGATGCAAGAGGTCTCCCAGACTCACTGCTTTTCCCCCCAGTACTGGGGAGTGAGCCCAGGGCCTTTACACTGAGCTCCATCCCCAGCCCTTTTTATTTATTTTGAGACACGGTCTGGTCAAGTTGCCCAGGCTGGGCTTGGGATTGCAGTGTGTACTGCCAGGCCTGGCCAGATTCACTCGTAAGACTGCGTTGCCCCATCAACAAGAGCTGCACTTGTGCTGGGGGTACAGCTCAGTGGCATAAGTTCTGGCCTGGCAAGCACAAGGTCCTGAGTTTGATTCCCGGTACCAAAGAAAAGAGCTGCACTTGCAACAGGAGGCCTGTGGAAAGGCCTTTGCCTCCAGACATGCGCCTCGGTCGAGGTCCGCTCAGCTCACCCCTCCCTGCCCACACAACCTTTGAGCCTATCCACATGCACTCAGTATTGACGGACAGACAGGCGGCCGAGGAGTGTCCAGGCTGAAGGCACAGCCACCCCAGCCTGCGGTGTCACGGTTGTCCCTACGGACAGGAAGGCTACAGGTCCGGAGAGGTCACATGCCCTGTCACCGAGTCCAGGGCTATATCTGGACACAGTGCGGCCTCCCTGTCCAGAGCGGGTCCCAGGCCCATGGCTGAGCCCACGCCTCACAGGTCACACGACACACAGCATAGGATGCAGCTCCACCCACTCCACTCCTAGAGGTCACCGAGCCTGGCCCTGTGCCCACCGCAGCCTGGGGCAGCGGCAAAATGCTGGAAGGGACAAGCGGTGAGACTAAGGAGTCCCCCAGCTGGACCATTCACCTGAGGGACAGAGAGCAGGCTGGCTGCTGACAGGGACCAGTGTCCGTGTCCTCTTCCCTGTACCCTGAGGCCACCACCTGCATGGGGAAAGGGGTGCTGTGGGTGGGGTGCAGAGGGGGACGATCTTGCGGGAGAGCAGAGGGCAGCCAACTGCGGAGGAGGAGCCACACCACCACTGAGACAGTGCGGAGAGCGGCCCAGGATGCAGGCAGTGCCAGGGCTGAGACTGGCCAGGTGAGACCCCCGGAGCCTGTGCCGTGTGCCCGCCTCACAGTGATGCTGGCTCCAGCAGACTTCGCCAGGCTCCAGACTTTGGGAGGCGGGTGCTGCTTCACCCCGGGTCGCCCCTCCAGGATCCCCGGGCCCGGCCCCCAGTGTCTGCCGCACCCCACTCACCTGCTGCGCGTTGAACTCGGGCAGCATCACGCAGGTGGCGCCCACCCAGAGCGGGCACAGCAGCTTGTTGACCACGCCGTGCACGTGGTGCAGTGGGAGGACATGCAGGATCACGTCGTCGCTCGTCCATGCCCAGGCATGCACCAGCCCGGTCACCTGCAGGGACATGGCACAGCTTGAGGACATTGCGGGTTTGGGGGGCCTGAAGGGCGGAGGAGGAGGACAGGAAGGAGGGGGGGAGGGGCAGCTGTGCTGGGAAAACTTGGTGGCTGAGCAGTTCTGCCCTGATGGACGCTGGACCACGGAGCACAGAAATGGCAGCAAACGGAAGACAGCAAACACAGCCTGACTCCCAGGCTTGGTCCCAGTCGCATGTCTGGGTAGCCAGTCTCTGAGAGACCCCACCCCAGTGCACAGCACACAGAGTCCGCGCTACTCTCCACGAGCCTTACATCCTGGGGCACTGCTCGGCAGTCCGTCTCTCCACACACGGTGCCTCGCTGCCCCCTCCCCACGACCCTCCGCCACCAGGTACGTCAGTACTACGGCACAGTCCGCCAGGGGAGCCCCAACCCAGGTGGATGGGGCCGCACTCACCATGGCTGTGAGGTTGCGGTGGGTGCTCAGCACGCCCTTGGGCTGCCCCGTGGTCCCACTGGTGTAGAAGATCATGGCGCCCCGGTCTCGCCACTCACACTCCTGCACTGGCGCCACCACTGGCTCCCCCTCTGCCCCGTGGTAGACAGTGGGCGGGAGGGGTAGGAGTGGCACCCCCAGCCTCCTGGCCACTGGACCCACCAGCTGCACATGCTCCGGCCCGGCCAGGACCACAGAGCTCCGCGAGTCCTGGATGAAGTACTCCAGTTGTGCCTCGGGGTGCTTCCGGAAGAGGGGGACTGCGATGCCGCCACTCATCCATGAGGCCCACTGGGCGACGACGTAGGAGACGTCGTTGGAACACAGGAAGGAGACCCTCTCATCCCGCAGGTCTCCGTCCTCGCAGCCGAGGAGCCTGCAGATCTCCTGGGACAGGCGCAGGCTGTGGAGGTACAGGTCCCGGTAGGTGTGGCGGCCATGCTGGTCAATGAGGGCGAGCCTGTCCCCAAAAGCCAGGGCCTGGGTGAAGACCGGGGCAGTCCCCCCCGAGTGGGCAGCAGGGACCGTGTGCAGGAGGTGGTGTCCTCGGTGCCTCCCGGGGGCTGGGCGGCAGGAGGCCGCGGTGTGGACCAGGCGCCGGAAGGGCAGTGCCACAAGGGGCGGCATGGCCCTGACAATCATCCTGCTGGAGTCCCCTGAGCAGCTGTCAAGGAGGGACAGTGTGTCAGTGCCACCAGCAGCCCCTCCAGGGTTGAAGCTCCCTGCAGACCCCTGACCCACAGGCCCTGCATGGAGTAAATTCCGTGCCTCAGGACTTCCGGTGTCCACGGTCTCAGCTCTGGATTTTACCTCTTTGGTTTAAAGTTTTCAAAAACATCCAAGACCCTGGTGCAGTGAAACACACTCAGCTAAGCCAAGGGGAAGCAAAGAAACTTCAGTGCCCTTGAGAGTGAATCCTCAGAGTAGGTTTGGAAACCCCAGCTGGGACCACTCGGTCAGAGGTGTGGGCGCCAGAGGAGATGTGTGGACCCTGGCACCCTCGGGCCACGCCTGGAGCCTCCCCCACCCCCACCATGTGCAGACAGTGCCAGGTCTTGGAGCGCTGTGGCACAGCTGAGCTTTATTACAGTTTTAAAATGTAATCTATTATGTTTCCAGTGCTAGAATGGAAGCCAGAGCTCCTCAAGGGCCAGGCAAGGGCTCTGTGTGGGACAGGTGAGTGGGGGCAGCCATGTGTCAGCTGGAGAGTTCGCCCACTGCCCCAGACAAGACCACAACCACTGACCAGCACAGCCAGCAAACATGCTCGCGGGAAGCCAGGGCTGTGGCCCCTTTCCAGCTCGAACAGTGTCACTCCCAGCCCACCCCAGCCCCGCTGAGTGGCCACCCAGGCTGGACACCTATCCGGCTCTGCACAGATGGCAGCGGACCGTGCAGGGCAGGACATGCGACCCTGGACCCCACCTCAGGCGGGAGATACCTCCTTCCCGGCTCTGACTTCAGTCCCTCGCCCTCTCCTTCTGCCTTGGCCTCAAAGTGAGAAGGGGTCACTGCCCTCCTGGGGAGCCCCTTGGGCCTCACTGCCCCCACCCAGAGTAACTTGTGACTCGGCCGCGGGCCCAGGAGGACTTCATGGGTGCTCTGCAGATGGCAGTAATAATATTTAGCTTCTTCAACATTTTCATCTTGTAGCATCTTCTTCACCAGCCAAGCAGTTGACAAAGTGACCACTCATCCAACCGCACACCCTGCTCCCATGCCAGATGGGCCCAGAAGTGCCTTCCCACTGGGCCATGCCTCTCCGTAAGCCCATGCTGCGCAGCACCCACTGTGGGCAGACTGACTGGGCCTGGCCCCGGGCCACTAGATGCCACTGAAAGCCAAGGACCATGTGCCACAGTCCCAGGCAGCCCGCAGGTGTGGGCCCGGCAGGCGGCATTTCTTGGGCAGAAGCTGTGTGCCTCGCCCTGTCCCTGCAGGCCCAGTGTGACCACGTGGCTGCCGCCTCGCCACCTCCAGGTCCTTGAGCTGGGCCTGCCCGGGATCCCTTCCCCATGTCTTGAGTGCCCGACAATCTCCCTGATCCTTGCGCTCTGGGGCTCCCTGGGAAATCGCACGCGCTCCTGCCTGGTGCACACACTATGCAGTTTTGCTCTCAACTCCGAAAGCAGAGGATGCACAACACTTCCTGATTACCTGGCAACCGCACCTCTGCCTTTTGCCAAGATCAGGTCTAACTACTCACAAAGCACCCCGCACACTCTGCGCTGGAGTTCTGCCCAGGCGCTGGCTTCTGCGTCTCTGTCCCCTCTGGGCAGCTGCTTTCTCCACCAGCCAGGAACTCAAACAGGGTTCCGAGCCCCGGCCAGGGCTGGAGGAGCCCACGCTGGCTTCTGCCTAGCTCTGTGGTCCTCGAGCCTCCAGCCACGGGCAGCCACCTTGCTGTCCACATGAGCGGCTGCTCTTCCACAGGCCTGGTCTGCCCACAGCCTGGATTTGAAAAACCGAACAAATGCAAGGGAGCAACAGGGTGTGGGTGCGAGGGGAGTGTCCTGGGCAGGCAGGCGTGGGGCCTAGGCTCTTTTTCCTTCTTCCCTGTCTGGTGCAGACTGAACCACGGAGGACCCGTGCACTGGAGCGCAGAGCCCGGAGGCCAGAGCCCGGAGGCCGGCTGTGCTGCGTCTGGGTGCAGCTCCCAGATTCCCCCTGCCGAGAGCCTGAGAGACGCCCGGGAACCAGGAGCAAGGGGTAGGTTTTCTGCAGTGTGGAGGGGCAGGGCGCCCAGGCAGGTGATGTCCAGCCGGGCATGGCGCTGAGCCCTCTCCACTTGCCCAACAGGAAGCCACACACAGCCTGGAAACAACACCGGTCTCCTCCTGGCCAGGGCGCAGGGCCCCAGCGCCCCACATCCCTCCCGGGGCCTGGGGTCTGTCGGCGTCAGGCGCCCAGTGCTGCCCCCAGAGGTCCAGTGCTGATCCTGCAAGCCAGCGCCAAGGAGGTGCTCAGGGCCACCCACAGGATGTGCCCCACCCCACCCTGGGGAGGCCAAGGGCTCGGCCCAGCACTCAGGGTTCTTCACCGTCGCATCACGAGTGGCAGAAGACTTGGGGGTAGATGAAGCCCTCGCGTGTCGGAGACTCCAGGTCCAGGCAGGACCCTCACACGGCGTGCGATTGAACTCTGAAATCAGGGAGGCCTAAGCCCTGGCCCCGACTGCAGACAGCACCGCAGTGCTGGTGCCCGGGGCTCAGTGCAAACTGCCAGTGCGGGAAAATGTCTTAGCTAAAGTATAAGCCTTAGAGGGTAAACACCCAAGGTTTGCCAGGTAATAGGAATTATGGGTAATTTTTATTTTCTTAGAGCTTCTCAATTTTTTCTACCTTTTTGTAGCTGAAAAAGAAAGGTAGTAACACTTATTTTTTAAAAAATAGAGATGCTTCAACTTCACCATTAATTTTTTGGTACCAAAAAACCAAACCAAAGCAAAAAAGACAAAACCAGGCATGCACTCAGGGAGGCTGAGACAGGAGGATCACAAGTGTGAACGCAGCCTGGGCAACTTAGCCCTTTGTGAGACCATGTCTAAATATTTATTTATTGGTCCTAGGGATTGACTCCAGGGCCTTTACAACAGAGCTATGTCCTCAGTCTTTTTTTATTTTTCATTTTGAGACAGGGTCTCACTAAGAGCACAGGCTGGACTTGAATTTGCAATTCTCCTGCCTCAGCCTCACAGAGCGCTGGGATGACAAGCGTACACCAGCACATCCCGCAAAACCCTGTCTAAAAAATAGAAAATGGTCTGAGAATACAGACTTAGGGACGAGTTCTTTTCTGGGAGAACATTTGTAAATCTGACAAAGTGAGTCGCTCACACCTCTGACACAACGTAGAGCATAAGGAAACCGCATGTCCCACAAGATCATGCTGTGCTCTTGAACTGTGCCCGTGGCGGGGCTGTTCCCATGATAAGAATGAGTGGCGCCAGCCACCTTCTGGCCTCAGTCCAGTCTCTCTGTTATCTTCACTTTTGTTTCCACGGTCACCGCTTGGCCTGTCCGAGCGTCCCCGCCACACCAGCACTGCTCTTCCTTCAGCTCCCGGCCTCCGGGGCTGACTGAGCACCACACAGCTGCACGGCAGAGAGCGCCCAGCACCGCCATGACGCTGTCCAGGGGATGAGCGAGCTACTCCCGCGATCCGCTCTCCTCAAACAGTGTGTGTAATGCAGGGCCCTGGGGTCTGCGAAGGTTCACAACTTGAAGGTCTTTAACTTGGGGACCGATCGCTTGGCTTCAGTCCCCCATATGGCAAAGGAGAGAGGGGATTTTGCTTTAGATGGTGGATATATAAGGTATTCGTCTCTGTAGTTGTTTCTCAAAATGACAGCAGTGAATAACAACGAGCCGATGCCGTTCTTCTTTCAATTACACCTGCTGGTTCCAAAGGTTATGGAGACATTGAAGAACTAAGTGGTGACTGGGCGAGCTCAGGGTAGGTGCTTGGGTCTCTGGCCCTGGAGACCTGGGCCCCCCAGGTCCCACCGACTCCTGGGTCTGCCTGAGGGGTGGGGTAGAGCCCAAGCAGCCAGCCAGGCAGCACGGCAGTGGAATCATTGCAAGATTCAGGGTGGCCGAGTGGTTGGTGCTGGGATGCAGGGTAGGAGACGCAGCTTCCACTGGCGGTCTGGAGCCCTGAGGGTGGTGGCATTCCTGCCCACAGCCCCGAGTGAAGAGGGTCAGCTGGTGGTGGGACGAAGTGTGGGTCCAGGGAGGTAGAGCCCTGGGCAGTGGGCTCTGTGGGGAGGACAGCCTCTGGGCTGAAGGGCGAGGAGCCAGAGCAGGGCATGAGGAGAGGAGGAGGCACTGTGGGTCCTCTCCACCCTGACACAGGTTCCAAAGCCCCTCTAGGCCACAGCCGCACATGCCTGGCCTCAGCTCTGCCCAGGCGGACGTGTGCGGCTTTGCTGTGCGGAGCCTGGATGAGGCATGAGGTCCCGCAGGTTGGGGGATCACAGGACGCAGTGTCCCTGACTCCTCCAAGGGGTGAGACCCTCTTGGCTTTCTAAGCCAGACCTCCAGGACACGCCACCCTCTGGCTGCTCCCAGCACGGAATGACCGCATCTTTTCCACGCAGACAGGATGCAGGGAGGGCAGAGCTGGGCGACCACACAGGCCAGGTGGGTGGCCACCCTTCCCTGCTTTGCTTCACCCACATACACCTTCCCCTCCCTCTCGCGAGGTGGACAGGAATGCCGGTCAGCCTTGGCCCCTCACCGGAGCCCGCCCACAAAAATGACTCCCTCAGAATAATAGCTGCATTCAAACAGAGCTGGTGGCTTCTAAATGAGCAAAACCGCACCTGGCAATCAGCCCTGGCCCCGGGCCCCGGCCCTCAGCCCTCTGGACCCTGGCACTTCCTGTCCTTGGCTGGCATGGGCCAGCAAGATGCAGACACCGCTCCTACTGGAGCTCAGGGTGTTTGCTCAATGCACATCAGTGGTTTCAGGGTTTTCAAAATTACTCTTTTAAGTAACAGAGGTCATGCTGCATTCACGAGCAGAACATTTAAATTACAAAACCCAGAGGGAAAAACAGGCTTGATACAACACCCATTCCCGGAAGTGAAGGGGCGCTTATACATGCTACCTGGAATGGCCTGTGCGCAGCCCCCAGCCCCGCAGCTCCCTGTACAGGGAGGAGGAAGGACGGGGACGGGACCGGGAGCCCCAACCACACAGCTCGCCATGTGCAGGCAGGATTCGCCTCCTTTCACTGTAGCCAGGTTCCCACTTGGCTGCAAACCTCCAGCCCGAGGACGGAGGACCGTGAAGGACTGAGCTGCACGGCACAGCGTCAGAGCTTCTCCTGCCCCGTCCTGAGCACCCTCATCCCCTTCCTTGAACTCCTATCCCTCCGTGCAGCCTGCAGCCCTGCACCTGTGGCCCCAGTGCCCAGGCTGGTGCTGAGCTGCTGATGGAGCAAGGACACAAGTTTGGTCTACACCGGTAGCATGGTGACCCCAGCACCCCCAATCTGACCTCCACACCTGCCCTCTCCCCACTGGGCCCCGCACTCACCTCCCTCGCCCTTGGAGTCTGCTGGGATCACAGTGTAAGTCTAGTTGCAGGGCAGGCGTGGGAGGAACTGCGTCCGTCAGCCAACATCATCCCCAGTGAGTCGTGTCCGTCACCCCTTTGTGTCCCCGAGAAGCGGTGCCCTTGGCAGTAAGTTCCAGGTGCAAATGTTCCGGCCTATCCAGGTTCCTGTGTGCAGACGTCACCAGGCCCCTCTATCCTCCACTGGGCCCAGGGCAGTATTGTGTAGTATTCATTTAACGAGGCAGTCAGGGACCACAAGGAACCAAGGGCCTGTGAGAGTTATGCACCCACCTGCCTCACCCTCCCGAGAGAGAGCAGTGTTCCCCCTACCTGTGGGTGCCCGACCTGAGGTCAGGTGCTGTGCCCTGCCAACGCCAACAGGAAGGAAAGCCACTGCCGTTTCTCTGGCCAGGATGGGCACTAGATGGGAGACACCTTTGCAATCGTGGGGCGTCCATGCCAGCCCACCCGGGACCCCATGTGTGCATGGAGGAGCTGCCATTGGGGAGCTCAGCGGATCACCATCAGCGCCCACCTTCCCTGCCCCGAAGCTCTGTCTGCCCACTGTACTCTCCCTGGCCTCCTTTCCAGTGGTTGCAGGCAGGAAAGGACATGATTCCAAATCCACAATCACAGCCAATGTCAGTTTTTGTTTCTGGTTTTGGGGATGGAACCCTAGCCTCCTGCGTGCCAGGCACGCTCTGCCACACAGCCACACCTCCAGCCCTCTTTTACTTTTTTTGTTTGGTTTTGTTTTGTCTTTTTGAGACAGGGTCTCGCTATGCAGTTCAGGCTGGCCTTGAGCTCACTTTGTAGCCCAGGCTGGTCTCAAACTTGCAACGATCCTC
>NW_004955541.1:2831533-2835383 GCF_000276665.1 Chinchilla lanigera | reverse complement strand
GGGACCTCAGTGATTGATATTCTAAGTAGACATCAGTCACCTTTCGGTGGAGGATGAAGCCTCCTTATCTGCCCTTCCAGGAAAGCCCTTGTCTGCCTTGTGTGCTTACTACATGACCTGTTTCCCCACTTGATCCCCATTTAATCAGTATTACCCAAATGACTATACTTGCAATCTTATTGGTTGTAGTTCTGTCCCACCTTAAGCCCGCCTCACTCAAGGCTTTGCTCAATAAACACCCTTGAGAAGCAGGTCGGTGGCAGCCCAATTTCTGGGCCCCATCTGTCCCTCTCAGACAGAAGCTTTCTTTCTCTCAATAAATTCTTCCTATTCTTAACTTCCATTTTTCCTACAATTCATTCTTCGATTTCAGAGAACATGAACATCTAGCAGGTTGGGAGTTTCTTACCCCTATATCAAGATGTCAGTGCCCTTGGTCTTGAAGGGGTAGGACCGGTGGGACAAGTTTAGGGCTTGTGACCTTGTGTTCCAGACTCTCCTTAATGGAGTAGCCTGCTGCAGGCAGAGCTGGGCAGGGTCTGACTCAAAGCCTGATGCAGTGACGAACAGACACAGAGCCGAAGGCAGAGAGGCCAAGCTTCACCCTGCTTTTGATTCAGGAGGAAAGAAACTCCCAACCTGCTAGATGTCCCATATGAGTTCACATTCTCTAAGACCAAACAATGAATTCTAGGAACAATGGGGGTTAAGAGCAGAATATATTTATTGAGGAAGGAAACCTTCTGTCTGAGAGAGATAGAAGGGGTCCTGAGTGGGTTGCTGAGGATTTGCCTTTTCTGGGGATTTTTATAGAGCAAAACCATGAAGTGAGCTGGATCCAAGGCGGGGAAAAATGGGAAATCATACCTGTCCAAGGCAGGTATGAGGTGGGACAAAACTATGGTCAACCAATAAGATTATGAACGTAATTGCTCAGGTAAAATTGATTAAATGGGGATCAAATGGGGAAGTGAGTCACATAGCAAGGGGGCATGAATACGGAACAGGGGCTCTTCCTGGAGCGGGTTGGGTCAGTGGCTCTTCCTGGCTTTCACAAGGTGAATAGCAGTCACTGTTGTTTACCCTCAGGAAGTACGTGGGTGCTTTCATTTCATTTTTGGGTTGAGATCTGGCCCTCAGCTGGAGGTGCATATCTCCCCAACAATTGTAAGGTGTCCCGTCTTCTGTGCTGGCTCCTTTGAGGGCCTCGCCCTGTCTGACTGCCTCTAACATTTCCACCTAACTTAGCTGTCTACAACACTTCCACACAGGCTCAGCCTCTAGGCCCCTGTCTCACTCCTTCTCGGCCTCCCATGTGGCTGGGGCTACACACCCGTGAAACGGCCCAGCCCACCTGAATGTTAATGGGACCACAGCTTCCCAAAGTTAGCCACACAAGGGCACAGTCAGGACGCAGATTCCTGGGCTGCCCTGGGAGGCTCTGGGGTTTGCAGCTGGGGCCTCTTCATTATGCCCCTTGCATAACTACACAGACCAAAGCTCTCAGAGGCCTGGGAACCAGGGAAGGCTTTCCGTGGGTGGCTGGGTGTTTCCTCTCCAGCACAAGGCAACACACAGGGAAAGCCAGATCCAAGCTCACTCAGTTGGCTGACACGAGTAATTCCTTTCTCAATGAAAACAGCACGGTTTAGGTGCAATTTAGGTTACTGAAGAAAAGTGGAGACTATTCATACTGTGAGGTGTGTCTGTGCTGCTTTCCACAACCACAGGAGGCTTGGGTGACAGTTTGCATCACAGAGCGATTCTGGGCTGTAACTCACCTTTTTTTTTTTTTGTCTTTTTGAGATGGGGTCTCACTATACAGTCAGGCTGGCCTCGAACTCACTTTGCAGCCCAAGCTGGCCTTGAATTCACAGTAATCCTTCTGCCTCAGCCTCCCGAGTGCTGGGATTACAGGCGTGCGCCGCCACGCCCCACTGTTATTTACCATTTGTGTGAGTCTCACGACGTGGCCCTGGGCCTGTAAACATCCGTTCTGTTCTGCCCCATCTCCTCCTCCTTCTCCTCCACGACCCTCAAGCCCCGGCCCAGCAGGCATTGCTGGCTTCCTCAGCCAGCTCTCCCTGCACTTGCCCCGAAATAGGATGGGAGTGAGGCTTTGGGATCAGGCTGCCCAGTGGCTCTGAGAAGGACTTGGGGGGTCCCTGGCGTGCACTTGTCAGCCACTGTCCAGCATGGGTGCCGGGGCTCTGCCCCAGCTGGCCAGGCACACAGCCCATGCGCAGCTGGGTGTGAACCCAGGGTCCAGGCCAGGCGGCAGGAGGGCTGTTCCTCTGATCAGGCCTGCCCTGCACTGGGCCATCTGCCTCCTGCTCTTCCGTCCCTGTGATTGCGTCTCCACCCTGCCTTTTTATTAAATGCTCCCTAGAGCCCACTTGATGTGCACGGGGCATCTGGGTCTAGTCAACATCACAGCTGAGCCATCTTCGTCCCTGGCCCAGGGCGTGTGGGTGGGCTTGGTGCCAGTCTGCACAGCAGACACACAGTTCTGGTCCCTTCCCCAGCCCTGCTGGGCCCTTCTGTGCCTCGGCCCCTTCCTGTCCCCAGGGCCCCTCCACCCCGGAGAGGAGCGGGCTTCCTGAACTCGGGAGGACACAGAAGACCCTGGCAGCCCAGCACCCTCCTAGCTGCCAACTTCAAGACTCGGATGCAGAGGATGTGGCCTGGGGACCGGGGCTCTCAGTGGCAGGGAGCGTGGAGAGGACAGACCACGAGGGCAGCACGCTGACCACCAGCCCACGGGCTGAGGTGTACACACACACATTTGAGCCCCGGAGCCCCATGGGGGCCAGCATCACCCTTGCTCTGTGGTCTGCCAGCACCGTGAGGTGAAGGGCCCCTTGCCGGTGCCGGGGGAGGTAGGTGGGGACCTGGTTTCTTGTCTGTCTTTCCTGCCTCCCACAAGGCCACTGGAGAGGGGAGCTGGGAAGAGCCAGCTGCACACACCTGGGGTGTCTCCTATGACGTGGCCGCTAGCTTCTGTCTCAGCTGTGGGAGCGCACAGCGTTGACCTCAGAGCAGTGTCTGCCCTCCTCTCAGCTGCACCCATTGGGCCTGAGCAACCGGAACTCGGGAGAAGCCCAGCGGCCCTGCCACAGCCACCGGGATGGCCGGGGTTTGCCTCCCACTCCAGAGGTGGCGCTGGCTGTGCTGCAGAAGGGGACACGGCTCCTGGATGAATGACTCAGTGTCTGCAGCTACAGGTGTGTTGCCAGAGAGAGAAGCTGAGGCAGGTGGTAACATCGCTCAGTCCTGGCTTTGGACCCCAGAGCTAGAAACTCTCATGCTCTGCATTCTTTTGCACAGGGCAAAGAAGGCATGGGAGCTCACAGGAAACCCTGGGTGGGGTCTCCACGTTCCAAGATGACCCACTAAGCACAGCTCCCAGACACCCCAGCCCTCCCAGGGGAGCCTCATGCTCTCCTCTGGACTCATCCCTGGGTCCTGCTTCACAAGGGCTCTTCCAGAGCTCCCTAGGGGCAGGACAGTGAAGTGGCTGCAGGCCTGCGGCTCTGAGCTCTGCCCTGACACTCCCTGGAAGTCTGGTGTTGAGAAAGTTTCTCTCTCTGCACTTTACTGCCCTCACTTGCACAATGGAGACAATTGTTGCCTTGTTAGAATTAAATGAATTAGAATGTGAAGGAACAGATCTGAAGTCATCCCTCTTTATCCCCTAAGATAAAGAAAAAAGAATTAAAATGTATAAACTACTAAGAACAATGCTTGGGATAGAATAAATGCTGTGTTAGATATCATCAGCATAACCATGTCATCACCACCACCATCACCACCACCACCATCACCATCACCATCACCACCACCATCACCA